>NC_056730.1:1093397271-1093697271 GCF_019279795.1 Protopterus annectens | reverse complement strand
TCCTTGCTTGGGGCCTGAGCACGACGTAGTCGGGTGTCGCTTTTGCGCTAGATTTAATAAGCGCACCATTAAACGTAGGTTAGATTGTGCTAGACTTGTTTTCGGTAAGCGGTGTAATTACAACATGCCGTCGGATCCTCCGACGCCCGCTACCGCTAAGAAGCGAAAAGATAAATCGTTAAAGTCTAAGCAGGATGAGTCGTCCGTTGCGGACGCCGGTTCTATGGAAACTATGGTTGAATCTGTGGATCCAGCCGAGGTTTCAGCTGAATCACAGGGGGAGCCTTTAATCTTACAGGAATTGGCCTCTCAGGAGTTAGGTCAGGCCGAGGGGGCCTCTCAAGTTTCTGTAGTTCCTTCTTTACATAAGGTTGTTAGGCCTTCTACTTCTGTCACTAAAGCCCCTTCTAAAGCTAGACCTGGTTTTTCTGGCACAGGCGTCAGCCCTAGTTCTTCAGGCTCTGTTCCTAAAAAACATATGCTGAAAATGGCAGAGGATTTGATTACTTTAATCAGAGGTTCTATGCCCCCTCCAGATAAGAGGCCTAGGGTGGAGACAGAGGTGGAGGGTTTGGAGCATTCCTCAGATTACTCTGAGTCTTCAGCTGAGGACATTCAGGATTTTCCTCCCTATTCTGATTCGGATGCAGAGGATTCCTGTCCTTCTGCTTCTCCTCCAGAGGATTTTTCCTTTTCTGAAACCCTGCACTCCATGAGGGAGCATTTTAAGTGGGAAGGTCATGATTTTTCAGATTCTCGTAAGAGGCTTAGGGAATTTTTGTTTTTACCACAACATAGGCCCTTGGCTATTCCCCCTGTTTTGGATGTTGTTCAGGATGTTTTTTCTGAAGCTTCCCTTAATCCTGATTCTTTACACCCTGCCCCTGTCAAGCCAGACAGGTATTACAGAGTTCCAGAGGCTCATAAATATTTGTATAAGAGTCCTAGAGCTGATCCGGAAGCTATTAGTCAGGGACCTAGGGGTGTCAGGGCTTCTGTAGTTAAGAATCCAGTTCCTCTGGATAAAGATTCTAGAGCTTTGGATAGGTGGGGTAAAAAAGTGTATACCTCCTCCACGCTAGCTATGAAGGCTTTAAATTGCCAGTTTCATATGCTGAAGTACCAGAATTTTCTGTTAAGTCAGTTGAAATCTAAGGTAGATGCTTTAGCTGAGGGTATAGAGTGTAAGGAATTGCAGGACTTAGTTCATCCCTCTGATCAGGTAGGTAAGCATTCCTTGCAGTGTGGCTTTGATGCTCTTCAGGCTTCTTCCAGGGTGGCTGACACTGGTTCAGTTATTCGTATGCACGCCTGGCTTAAGGATCAAAATTTGTCAGAGCATGTTAAAGCTCGAATTTTGGATGCTTCCCTTCAATCTGAAGTTCTTTTTGGTTCTCCTGTGGAGTCAGTTTTGAAGAAAATGGAGGACAAAGCTAAGTCCATGCAGACGGTTAAGGAATTTTTACAAGTGCAGCCCCCTAAGTTTAGCAGAAATTGGCCTGCAAAAGGATGGGCTTATCCTTCTTCTGATTTTCAGTCTAAGGGCAGATCTAGACGTGGTAGGGGCAGAGCTCATGCTCAGGGTTCTTTCAGACCTAGGACGTGGAGTTCTCCTGCACAATCTTCTGGTGAGGGCAGGGGTCAGCCTTTTCGTAAACAGACCCAATGACCTGTATCTCCAGCTGCCAGATTCCTCCTGTCTGGCAGCTCCTCTAGGAGGAAAGTTGGCACTTTTCAAGCAAAATTGGCTTTTGGTCACCCAGGACAAATGGGTGTTGGACATTATAAATCGAGGCTACAAGTTTTATTTTCACACCTTGCCTCCTTTCAAAGGCATGCCGGACGTACCTCCTCAGCAAAGGCTGGAGGCTTACAATCAGATTTCTTTACTTTTACAAATGGGGGCTATCCAGGTGGTTCCTCCGTCAGAAGTAGGCCTAGGATTTTATTCTCGCCTGTTTCTTGTGCCAAAGAAAGGAGACACTTGGAGGCCAATTCTGGATTTGTCCACTCTCAATACATACCTAGACATTCCAAAGTTCAAGATGTTAACTTTGCAGCAACTTCTGCCTCTGCTAGGCAAAGATCACTGGATGGTAACTCTGGATCTCAAAGAGGCTTATCTTCACATTCCTATCAGGCCCAGCTGCAGGAGGTTCCTGCGTTTTCGGGCTGGTACTTTTCATTATCAGTTCTCTGCATTGCCCTTTGGCTTATCTACTGCGCCCAGGGTATTCACAAAGGTCCTGGCTCCTGTGATAGCCTTCTTAAGACTAAGAGGAATACAAATTTATCCTTATCTGGACGATTGCCTGATTCTTGCTCAAGACAAAGTCAAGTTACTTCAGCATCTACAGTATGTAATGGCAGTTTTAAGGTGCCTAGGGTATTCTGTGAACGAAACAAAGTCTAGTCTAGTACCCTCTCAGGACATGTGCTTTCTGGGTGTGAGACTGAATACAGCCTCTCAGATGGCTTTTTTGACCCCGGACAAACGAAGAAATCTTCCCCTATACTTCCAGCAATTATCCCTACTGTCCAGGCTGACTGCAAGGACAGTCCTTTCAAGCCTTGGGGTTCATGGCATCTTGTATTCTGGTACTTCCCAATGCCAAACTACATATGAGGAAGCTACAATGGTATCTCAAAAGTGTATGGACTCAACACTGCCACGATTTGGACACTGTCATTCAGATAATACCTTGCATCCAAAAGGAATTTTTGTGGTGGGCTCAGGAATGTCACCTAAACAAGGGACTCTCTGTGACCCGACCAGAGGCGAGTCAGATCTTAACGACAGATGCATCAGACATGGCTTGGGGAGCACACTTCAATGGGAAATGGATTCAAGACACGTGGCCTCCCAGACTACAGCATTTGCATATCAACATGAAGGAGATGTTAGCAGTCCAATTTGCACTGATGGCTTTCAAGGATCTACTTCAACCGGGACAGGTGTTGATTCAAACAGACAACACAACAGTCATGTGGTACATCAACAAGCAGGGGAACCCATTCTACCCTCTTTGCAGACAAGCTATGATTTTGTGGGAGACTGCTCTGAGTTTGCACGTCACTCTTCAAGCAAGGTTTCTGCCAGGAGCACAGAACTCCTTAGCAGATGTTTTGAGCAGACAGATGGTGGATCCCCACGAGTGGAAATTGGATCCTCATGTATTTCAACAGTTGACAGTGGCTTGGGGAACTCCAGACATAGATCTGTTCGCATCTCCACTAAATTTCCAACTGCCAAAATTTTGCACAAAGATGTTTCACCCAAAAGCTTAGAAAGTGGATGCTCTATCTTTCAGTTGGAACAACCTTCATGTCTATGCTTTTCCTCCTCTGCCTCTCCTTCCCAAGGTGCTCTTGAAGGTCAGACAGGACAAGCCTTGCATGATTCTAATAGCCCCAGATTGGCCACGTCAGCACTGGTATCCTCTGCTGAGGAGTTTAGTACAGGAGCCTCCTTGGCCTTTGCCACCAATTCCACACCTTTTGTCCCAGGCAAGCAATCATTTCCTCAATGTCAAGATACAGTCTCTGCATCTGACAGCCTGGCATATTCTGTTTTAGACCCTGGGGGGTCGCAGCTTCCTCAACAAGTTTTGAATGTCATATTGGAAGCCAGACGACCAAGTACTAGGAAAGTTTATGCTGATAAATGGAGGAGATTTTTTCTTTGGAGCACAGCAAAGAGCTTTGATGTTTCAGTGCCTAATTTGAGTGTTACACTACAGTACCTTACAGAATTATTAGACAAGGGTTTGTCTTTCTCCTCCGTGAAAGTTCATGCTGCAGCCATTTCGGCTCACTATGATTGTGACCCTCCATTATTTTCTCACCCTTTGTTTAAGCAATTTCTTAGAGGGGCAAAGAACATAAGACCCCCACGTAGAGCTCCTACTCCTTCCTGGGATCTCAATTTTGTGTTGGAAAAGCTTACTTTACCTCCTTTTGAACCTGCAGCTACATCTGAGTTGAAGTTTTTGTCTTGGAAGACTGCTTTTTTGTTGGCCATTACATCTGCTAGGAGGGTATCTGAATTACAGGCTCTAATGGCAGTTGAACCCTTCCTGATATTTCATAAGGATAGGGTATCCCTGCGTACTAACCCTACTTTTATGCCTAAAGTTGTTTCTAATGTGGCCTTAAACCAATCTATTCATTTGCCTACTTTTTATGCTGATCCCCAAAATAAAGGGGAAAAAATTTTGCATTCCTTGGATATTCACAGGCAGTTACGCTATTATTTGAGCAGAACTAAAGGGTTCAGGCAGACTCAACAGTTATTCATTTCTTTTGCTTTGGGTTCACAAGAAAAAGCTGTTTCAAAGCAAACTATTTCTAAGTGGATTGGCCATTGTATTGCTTTTTGTTATTCTCATCATGGAAAGGATGTTCCGGCTGGGATCAGACCTCATTCCACTAGGGCTACTGCCACTTCTACTGCCTTTTTAAGGGGAGTAGCTACTAAGGATATTTTGGAGGCAGCTACTTGGAGTTCAGTGCACACTTTTACTAAACATTACCATCTCCGTCTTTATTCCAAGTCTAGGGCTGGGTTTGCCACTGCAGTTTTACAGGGCATGTTAGCAGCTCCTAATGCTTTTTAATTTTGCCAACCTCCCTTCCTGCTTTGGGATTCTACCCACAGGTTATGACTGCAGCAATGTGAGACGAAGAACATAGTACAGTTTTGTACCTACCATAAATGTAGATGTTCGAGGATCCACATTGCTGCAGTCCTATTTTCCCTCCCTCCTTCCCCTCTGTAGTTTGGGGTTGCTGTGTTGCTTTTGGGGTAATTATTTTCTATATTGGTGGTTGGGTATTTTCTATTTTTGGCTATGGCCTTTTCTTTTTAGGCCTTCTGACATCTGGAGCAAGAAAGACTGAGGATATGGCGTCGGTCATGCGCTTTAGTACCACTGCGTACTGACGTCAGATCTAAGCGACCATGACCGACGCCAGCCTAACACTTTGGTATTCGGGCCGACCGAGGACAGCGGACTACCCACAGGTTATGACTGCAGCAATGTGGATCCTCGAACATCTACATTTATGGTAGGTACAAAACTGTACTTTTTAAATCATACATAAAAAGAAGATGAGATGTCTTTATACTTTGTTGTTTTCTGGGAGCCAAATTATAGCCATGACCTTTTTAAGTAGACAGCTTAATGGGTTAAGGGCAAGACAAAGAGCAGCAGTGACAGAGTCACCTGGGAATGTCCCCTTTGATTTTTTATCCCTGGAATAATTGTCATTTGTCATAGCTTAACTGTAAAGTGGTTTTCCACTGTTTCATGGTTGCTGTAATGTAATCGATCAGTGTATGGTATATCTTATACATTTTTAAGCAGTTTTATTCATGAATGTGGGATAATGTCAAATGTTTTTTATAATCTTTCCATGCCATATTCAGATTCTTCCCCTTTTGCAGTTCTCCATTATAACTTTATTTAACAACAAACAATCCTTTGTTCCATGTGACTTTCTTTTATTGTCCTTTTTTCTGTTGGCATGATTGAGTTTTCTTCTAAGTGACTGTAAACTCTGTCTGCATCAGTTCCAGTGTATAGTTTATATGTCATCAGAAGGCAAGTTATTGGTCTGTAGTTTTTTGGATAGCGTGCAGATTCGCTTTTAAGTAGGAACATTGTTTTTCCTGTTGTTAACCAGGTTAGTGTTTGTTCTGGGTGCCCATGCAAATAGGTCTTACTCATGGCTAAATTTTCATGTAAATCTATTAATACTGTCAGTAAGAAGTTAGGGGTCAGGAGTTTTCCATTTAGGAGCTTTTCTTAAGTTAATTTCAATCTGTCTGGCCATTACTTCATCCCATTTCATATCCTGTACATTTGAACTTCTTGTTCTTTCTTTTACTTCTTCTATCCATTTCGCATCTTTATGTTCCACAGGATCTTCATAGATATTTCTCCAAAATGTATCTATTTCTTCTTTTTTTTGGTGGTGTTTCAATTCCTTTTGCCTTGTTTCACAATTCTCTATAAAATATTTGAGTCATTGATAAATTGCTTAGTTTGTACTTTTTCACTTATATTTACTTTACTTACTTACTTTACTTTACATTTGTTGACCGGGCTAGTCTAGCTGGATACATGTCCATTTTCAGTAGAGGCCCGGGGAGAAAAGCTCCACAATAAAGAGGTAGTTAAACATAACATTCAAGGATAGAGTTATAGTTGTTACATTCAAAGAGGAATCAAACATATATATTATACAATTATTTAAAAGAAGTACAATACCTATAATGAACTAGCATTAGAATTAGTTGAGACCATAGGTTAGTGGGTTTAGTAGGGACTTTAGTGGGCAAGGAGAGTTTTAGTATTAGTCAGGATTAGAGCAGGGGCAGAGCCATTGGGACTTTAATAGGTCTTTGAGGTGTTTTTTGAATTGGTAGAGAGAGGTCATGTGTCTTAGGTTATTTGGCAGGGCATTCCAGGATTTGCCAATGGAATTGGCATAGAGTGCTTCGCCTCCCAAGTTGTTAGACTTGATGGTTTGAACTAGTAGGCTTTTGGATGACCTAAGGGATGTGAGGTTGGATTAAGGGGTAAGTATTTTGTTCAGTGAGGGAGTTTTTTCTGGATAATTAATTATTTTAAATGCCTCAGAGAGTTGGTTAAGTTTGAGTGTGTTGGAGAGTTCTAACCATTCGAGGGTCCTAAGATTTTGGCAGTGATGGGTCCGATAGGGCATCCCTGTTATAAATCTGGCTATGTGGTTATAGCTAGTAGACAGTTTGCTGAGTTCCTTCTTGTTGAGGAAGGAGAATACTGGTGAAGCGTAGAGGAGTGTAGACAGAAGGTGGGTCCTAGCAATAGTTAGTTTGGTGTGCGGAGTTAAGAAAGTTTTTAATCTATACAAAGACCCGAGTTTTTTGTTTACAGACTTAATGGTCAGACTGACATGTGTATCAAATTTAAGTTTGTTATCTATGGTAACCCCAAGAAGTTTGGTGTGGGAGACGGGTTCGATTACGATTCCATTGTTGGAGGACACGCAGAAGGTTGGGGTAGTGGCATTAGGTGGTTCATTTACTTGGGGGGTATTTAGTGTGGGGAAAAATAGAAGTAATTTAGTTTTGGATGGATTTAGTAGTAGCTTTAGTTCTGAGAACCATGTTTCAACTAAGGAGAAGCAATTTTGGGTTGCAACTTGGAGTTTGGCAAGAGAAACGTCCGAGCATATCAGGGTGGAGTCATCTGCGTATTGAATGCAAGTGGCTTTAGGAATGATCGTGTGTAAACTGTTAATAAAAAGGGAAAAAAGAAGGGGGCCGAGTATAGATCCTTGTGGAACACCGATATTAGTGGGGAGTAGGTCTGATAGCCTGTTTTGCCACTGAACCGCCTGCTTTCTACTCGATAGGTAGTCGTTAAACCAACTT
The DNA here is from genome assembly GCF_019279795.1 of Protopterus annectens. Taxonomy (NCBI): domain Eukaryota; kingdom Metazoa; phylum Chordata; order Ceratodontiformes; family Protopteridae; genus Protopterus; species Protopterus annectens. The sequence continues at coordinate 1,093,689,851 of NC_056730.1, read as the reverse complement.
ATTGTTGATTTACTAAGATGAAAGGTTTGCAGTGTTTGTATTAGTAGATGGTGGTTCACCATATCAAAGGCTTTTGATAGGTCAAGAAAAAGCGCAGAGGAAATAAGTTTGTTATTGCGGTTTTGGTTGATTGAATCAACAAAGGAGAGAAGAGCAGAGGTTGTGCTGTGATGAGGGTGGAATCCATGCTGGGTGTTAGACAGGAGGTTATTTTGAGAAAGATGGGTAATGAGCTGTTTATGAACACAGCGTTCCAGGATTTTGGCTAGGGAGACAGTATAGCTATTGGCCTGTAGTTAGATGTGTCAGTGGAGGATCCACCTTTATGGAGAGGGATGATATAAGAGATTTTCCAGATTGAGGGGATAGAAGATTCAGATATAGATCGGTTGATCAGGATTGAAACAGGGTAGGCAATGGCGTCAGATGCTATTTGTAGGTAGTTGGCTGGGAGTAGGTCAGCCGCTAAGGTAGTTGGTTTGAGTTTTTTCAAGAGGAAACGAATGTAAGAGGTAGGTGTGGGTTGTAAGTTAAGGGAGGACTGAGAAGGGTTTTTAGTTGGGGTTGTGAATGAGGGAGTATTGGTAAGCTGATTGGCGAGAGACTGGATGGTCTCCGTAAAAAATGTATTGAAAGTGTTAGCTATTTCACTTGGATCTTTGCCGATGAGTTTACCAGGGGTGGGGGTGGTCGATTTTCCTGAACGAAGGAGATGATTGAAGCCAACCCAGAATTTTTTGGGATTGTGCTGGTGTTTGTCTTGGAGGTGACAAAAATGTTGTTTTTTGTCCATCAAGACGGCTAATTTGGTTGAGTTTCTAAGCTGAAGAAACTTGATCCGGTCCAGGGGGTTTTTGGTAGCTCTCCATTTATTCCAGGCCTGATCCCGGAGTTTAATTTTGGATTTGGTGTCTTTTGTTAGCCAAGGAGCAATACGTTCCTTGGTCCTGGTCAGTCTTTTAGGAGCATGAACATCAAGTATCTTAAGGAAAGTGTCATTAAAATAAGAGACACTGTCCTCTAAGGAAGCGTTTTAGGGAGGACCAGTTACATGCTTTGAGATCAGCAAGAAAGTGTTGTGGGACAAAATTCTTACTGTTCCTGACCAGCCTGGTTTGGGGATGGTTAGATGTTGTACATTTGTGTTTTAAGATAAAGGTAATAAGGTGGTCACTAAGGTCATTGGGAAGAGTCCCTGCAGTATAGTTATTTGGGGCTTTATTAGTAAGGATCCAGTCAATGATGCTCTCCTTTTGTTGAGCATTCCCAATTCTGGTGGTAGATAGTATATTTTGAGAGAAGCCATGCAAGTTAATGGGGAGAGGATTTGAGTGGTTGGAGTAGAGGGACCAATCAATATTAACGTCTCCTAGTATTATGGTTTCTTGGGGATAGGTTGTATCTAACCAATTAAGGATATGTTCAAGGTTTTCAACGTTATTTCCTGGTGGTATATAGACTACGATGAGATTAATACTTTTTTGTTTGTTGAGGGATAGCTTTAGGGCAAGCAGTTCAAGGTTAGAAATTTTTGGGGGTTGGAGGGGGTTCATAGTGACGCTCAATGTATTCTTAAACATAACGGCTGTTCCCCCACCCTTTCTAGTTAGACGATCAGATCTGAGAATGTTATACCCAGGAGGGATGATTTCTTCGTCCTTGGTGCTAGGTTTTAGCCATGTTTCCGTTAGACACATAATGTCTGGGGAGTGGTCAAGCATGGCATGTAAGTTATGGACCTTATTATTGATACTTCTTAGGTTGAGGTGAAAGATAAGGAGGAGCCTGCTGAGGTTCTAGCTGAATTCAGGATGTTGAGGCCTGGATCAGAGTTAGGGCCTGGGTTGGGGTGGATGTCGCCATCTTTTGTGATGGATTTTTTCAAATAGTCAAATATCTTTTGGAGTTTAATTAGTAGTTTGAGAGTGTCCTTAGAGCTAGGTACTTTAGGGTGGCGAGGAGTAAGATGGGGTGTTTTGAAGAACTGGTTATTACCGGGGTAGTGAAAGGGGGGGATGAGATTGGAGGGATTTTGGGAGTGAAGAGAGGTATGACCATTTGGGAGGTGGGCTCCTACAAGGGGTAGAGTTTCGTAACTTGTTAGATGATATGATATAATAAGAAGAAATGATATGAAGGGGAGGATAGTAAACAAATGTCTGTCCATGGTGAGAGGAGAGGTTGGTGAGTATGAAATGCTGATAGAAAACCTTGGAGAAATAGGGGAAATAAAAAAGCTAAGGGGGGAAAAAGGAGGGAGGATGAGCAAAGGTTGGTAGTGGGCGGTCCAAGGAAGTAGCCTTAGTTGTATAGGCAGTACCAGGAAGTGGGAGGGAAATGAGTCAGATTGAGGGACAGTTGTGGTTGGTTAGCCGTAAAGGGGGATGGGCTAAATGACCCTATAAATGTAGAGATAGTGGGGGCGGGTGGGAATAGGGGGCAGGGCGGGAGCGGGCGAGCCGAGCGAGGCGAAGCGGAGCGGGGACTACACCACCCAGGTTGAGGGGACTACACCACCCAGGTTTTCCCTGGGTCCTAGGAACCTGCGAGTACAACGTAAGCTTGCTTGTTTTCTTTGCGGTTAGTTCAATGTCCGCTAGCAGAACTAGTGGGATAAAATAGCAGCTATACTAGTAAGATACAAATACTGCCACAGTCACTAGATATAATGTACACTTTTAGGGTTTGAGAGGTCCTTTACCCTGGGATTTTAAGTCTTCGAGTGACTAGTTTCAATGGACCTGGGTGAAGGCTGGTTTGTGCGTTCGCACTAGGGGTTCTTGTAGGTCAGCGTCGGGGAGTTAGGATCCACGCGATGGGCATCAGATGAGGGGGGTTATCTAAAGAGAAATAGAAGTATGAGAGATGGAAGGCTTATCAACAAACTACAAGTTAGCTCTAGCAGGTTATGATTAGAAAATTACAGTAACATGATAATATCAGTAAGTAACAGCAAAGGGTCATAGTGTACTTAACACACTAAGCATTAGCAGTTAGCAGTTTACAGCCATGCGTGAGTCCCGCAAACAGTTTAGTTAATAGTGATAATACAGGTTGCTCAGGACAAAGGTTTTCCCTGGGTCCTAGGAACCTGCGAGTACAACGTAAGCTTGCTTGTTTTCTTTGCGGTTAGTTCAATGTCCGCTAGCAGAACTAGTGGGATAAAATAGCAGCTATACTAGTAAGATACAAATACTGCCACAGTCACTAGATATAATGTACACTTTTAGGGTTTGAGAGGTCCTTTACCCTGGGATTTTAAGTCTTTGAGTGACTAGTTTCAATGGACCTGGGTGAAGGCTGGTTTGTGCGTTCGCACTAGGGGTTCTTGTAGGTCAGCGTCGGGGAGTTAGGATCCACGCGATGGGCATCAGATGAGGGGGGTTATCCTGGGATTTTAAGTCTTCGAGTGACTAGTTTCAATGGACCTGGGTGAAGGCTGGTTTGTGCGTTCGCACTAGGGGTTCTTGTAGGTCAGCGTCTGGGAGTTAGGATCCACGCGATGGGCATCAGATGAGGGGGGTTATCGAAACTTTGCCTTGCTGAATCCTTCACAGTTACACATAAAATAAGCGTCTTGACTTAAGTCTTTGCGAAAGCAATGTCTGTGGTCCAAGTTTAGTAGTTCTTTGTCAAAGCATCATTAGCTCCGTTACGAGCAAAGAAAACAAATCCCCAACTCTCTGTTTTATTTATCTGCATATCTTTTAAGTTTTTCTGCCTGTGCTGATATTTTTAGTGTATTATTTGTGATAATGCACAGTAGATCCTGATCTCATCTGATACTGCTCATTGCTTTTATCATGTATGTCTTTCTGAGTATTTTTATTGCTCTGTTACCTCTTCTATACTTTTCTAAAACAGTGACACCTCTTGGCTTAATTGCTTTATAGTTTTCTCTGTTCAGTACTTCCATGATAGCATTTGATTTCTGCCCTTCCCTTCCTTTCCCTTACTGACCTGTGTTTTTGTGGTAAGACTTTATTTGTTATTAATTTAGTTGCACAATAATATATCATATTTACTTATGTTGTATCACATGAATCCCTATGAGCAGTGGTAATTAATGTGTTTGTTTGTTTTATCAAACTTCTAACTTTTTGGGTTTTCTGTTGTCTATTTCTTTCATCGATCTTAATGTGTCTGTCCATCTCTGTTAAATCAAGCAACTCTTCTCTTAGATCATTTCTTCTAAACTGAGACCACATTCTTTGTTCTTAATTTCCTGTGGGCATTCTGTACAAAGTTCCACAACATCTTCCTGTGCCATATTCTCTTCAGTTTCATCCTGTGTCATCTTTTGCCCTTGCATATTGGAGCTCTCTGGCCTATCACGCCAAAACATTGAGTGTGTCAGTGTTGCCACTTTTTCCTGTTCCTTCCCTTGCTGTGCAACTCGAACTGAACTTTTGTACTGGTTTCCTATGGAAGGTTCCAAAGTATCTTCATATGGCAACTGATAGATGTTTCCCACTCCACTGGTTTCTCCTTAGTTATTCTCTCCTGCTGTGATGTTATCAAATTTAGATTTTCTACACAAAATTCTTCATATCGCAAGTAATCCATAAACTTAATTTCTATTTCTTTAACTTTACCATTACTAACCCTCTTTTCTACTTTATCTTATTTTTTGTACTATAAAATTTTCCATATCCAGATGCCTGTGATATCTTTGGTGCTGCTGTTTTTGTATTGATTAGTTTTGCTTTCTCCTTTGCATAAATGTTGCACCATATTAAATCTCTTTCCTCTTTCCCATTTCCATATTTCTTCAGAAATGTCTAATGCTCCTCTGGTTTCTCCTTACTTAACTACTCGCTGTTCCATCGTGCTATGATATAACCTATGTTAGCCTTTTTACACTATATGCTTCACTTTGCAGGTATTCCACAACTTCAGCATCTACTTTTTTAACTTCTACTTTACTAATCTTCTGTTCTATATTCCTTCTTTGTGATTTTACTTTTTCTGTTGTGAAATTTCCATATCTGAATGTGTTTGAATATCTTTGGGGCTGCTTGTTTTACATTGATTAATTGAGTTTTCCACTTTACATAAATATTGTACCATATCAGATCTCTCTTTCTTTCTCATGTCCATGTTTCTTTTTGATACCTTTCAAAAATCTTTGGGTTTTGTTCTTTATATTTTCACACTTCCTCAGTCACTTCTTTTTCTAAACAGACCAAGGTTTCTTAGTCTGTGTAATCTTTTTCATAAATCTGTTGTATTAACGAACACAAATTTTTATTTGAAGCTTCTGACAGTTTTCCTTGTGCAATTGTTTTTCTTTCCTCTAAAATCCTTTTGTATGTCTTCTGTCTAAAAATTCTGTGCTGCTTGCATAATAGTAACAATACATAATTTATTTCTTATCCTCAGTAGTCCACTCTTTCGTCTTTATGGCTCTTTTTTGGCCTATCAGTTTTTGTGATTTTTGTGGACTGCTACTTCTACAAAAGTGGGGCCATCCTCCCCAGGACCTGTCCTAGCCCCATTGTAGGAATGTTTCCATGTCTTGAGGATTCTACAGTGTCATTTTTTTCCAGTCCTGGCAGCTGTTTGCCTACCAGGATTGGGCACTTTTTTATCCTGGGACTTGTGTACCTAGCTATCTTTTTTTTGTTTTTTAACCTGTCCATGTAAAATACAGTCAATATATCAGTGTTGCCTTGGTGAGATTTTGTGGAAAACAGGGTTCACCTTGTGAAGATACTCACCAAGACTTAAGAATGAATTCAGTTCCAGCAGCACTACTCTCCTTTGTTTAACTTATTGTCTCTCCATTCAGATACCTTCATCTTTGACTACCAAGAAAAATGATCACCTCTCTGTGAGACTTGAACTATTGTTCCTGAAACCTCTCCCTTTTTGGCCTAATGCCTCAGCCCCATCAGATAGCTAAACCAGAAAACAGCTTTATTTCTGGCTATCATCTCATCTAGGAAGATTTTTGGAACTACAGGTGTTTATACGGTCTTCCATATGGACATGGTCAGTCTTAGAACTAGCCCACAATTATGCCATAAGTAGTGACTTGGGTTCTCTGTCAGCATAACTACACAACTCTTGGTTTTCTTTCCTAACCACTAAATAAAAAGAAAAATAATGCGGTACTTACGTATTATCGCAACCAGATTTTTAACCTTCTGTAAGTCATATAGTTTCCGAGAAAACAGTTTATGTGAAATGGGGGTGTGCAAACTCCCAATTACTGTTTTTTTTTTCTCAATGGTTTGTGAAAGACATACAGGAATAAGCAAGGCAAGCAGGAGGTTGTCCACCAACTGAAAACGGACATCTGGCATCAATCGCGTGTTGTACAACATACACTGTTGAACTGTGGTGTGTCCTAAAATTAGCCAGATAACCTAACCAGTGTAAAAGCAAATTTATGTGTTTTACTTTATCTTGTACTTTTTCATTCATATTTCTACGTCGACCATCGTTCACAGGACTTCGAAGAAACACAAAAACTGTCTGTAAAAGTGATGGAAAATGTCAACAGACTTGCAGGCAAGCTGCTTGCATTTCGCTGTAAGTAAGTGTTTTCATCCCTGAACTATAGGATGCCACCAATAACACAAAACCAACTCGCTGCTGGCTTTGTGTAAAAGGATGGAATGCTGAGATGAAAAACACAGACAGTCATGGTCATGGAAATGCTTTCGGTAAACTCTTTCTTTGTAAAGCTTTCAACTGTGTTTACAAAGTTTTACAAAGAAAGTTTACCGAAAGCATTTCCATGAGTGTCTGTGTTTTTCTTCTCAGCATTCCTTCCTTGCAGTGAAAGTATACCTTTTGTCAGTAACACAGCACCCCTGACAGTTTGAAGCGTGCATGTGTAATGCACACAAAACAGGAAGAAGAACTGACATTTGTTTGTCTTCCTGAATGTAATCCAAAATTACTTTTCTTTAGTAAGGCTGTCAAATAACATTTCACTGTGTTTCCCACACTCAGTTTCACTCCAGCATGCAAATTTCGCAACCGCGAAAATCTGGTTGCGATAATACGTAAGTACCAATAATTCTTCTTAAGATATACACAGGCAGCTGAGATACAGCCTAGGTAAAACTAATAACATCAGAGCTTCAGATCTGTTATATGTGTCCTTTCCAGTCAGAAAGGAAGGAAAACCAGTTTCCAAGCAGGCAGTTTCCAGATGACTGGCTCAGAGCATTTTGTTATGTTGCTGTCATCACAAAAAGAATTTGGATGAGACCAAGAGAGCCCACATTACTGGAGGTGCAGCAACACCTGTGACCTTTCATGAGATGTGAATGCACAGGCTATTCTTGAAACAGCCATGTGATCATCGGTTCATACATTTTCCAACCAGTATATATTAAACATTGCTTCCCGGAGTAAGTTTGGGTTATCAGGGCTTTTTGCAGCCCCGTCATACCAGTCTGTTCACCTCCCTAGCCTTCTTATCTCTGAAAATCATTTTAGTATTAAGGACTAGTGCAACAATGACCAATATGAAGAGCATAGTATAACTGTGTAGAACTTATAATATTAAATGTTTAAGTACATCACTGTTGTTGTACTAGTTCCTTACTACCATCCTCTTGTCTCTTGTTGAGCATTCTGGGTTGAAGTAGTATACCTTATCCCTGTGCATTTGACACTTTACCCTTCTCCCATCTCAGAGCCTTTGCCTTTCCCAGATCTATATAGCCTTAGAGAACCCTAATTCTCTAAGCATTTGGTCTCTCCAGGAAGTTTACACATATGCCATGTTTGGATCCTTATGATCTTGCTTAGACTGTAGGATGGTAGATACCCTGCAGTCATCTCGGGCAGAAAAGATTAAATGGAATGGGTGAACTTCAGCTTTGTACAGGTAATGTCCTGACTTCCCCTGAGGAACAGACATCCACCCAGTCTGAAGGGGATGAAGGGTGTTGAGTTCTAGAAGTTGGGCTGGTTGTTGGGCTTTTTGTGGTAAAATCCCTTGTAGTAAAGACTGCAGACAACAGTGATTTTCTCTGACATGTATTATGGAGGAATGGAGAAATATTCTTATACAGTTGCATATTGCATTACTACGTGTTCATCATACAGATCAATTCTGCAGTATCATTCATTCTTCTTGGAAAATGCATGCTGGTGGGTATACATCATATAACATTTGACATCCCCATAGTGGCACTTGAGCATGTCATCAGTATGCTCACTAAAAAAGAGAAAGAGAGTTCACATCATGTTTTTTTTTTTTTTTTTTTTTTTTTTTTTGCCACAAGAAGCAATTGATAGATCTGTTCAGTTGACTTCCAAGAGCAGTTCATGAAGTACCCAGTTTGGGAAAACTTTTCTACTGTTCAGTTGCTGATTTAATGGTTGTTAGTTTACAAGCTATTGTGACTGCGGTGGTGGTGCTGCGGTAGTGTTGTTGCCTCACAGTAAGAAGTTGTCCTGTTCGATTCTCAGCTAGAGCATCTTCTGTGTGGAGACATGCGTGAATGGGCGTACCTTCGTTGAAGATTATGCGTCAGGGCTGGCAACTCGGCATGTCAAAATCTACTGCCAATCATTAGCAGACCGGAGTTCCACTGTTGCGACCCCTAACCGGGAAAAGCCAAAAGAGACAACAAAAGTTTACAAGCTATTGTATACAAATTGTTAGAGTTTGGAGGTCTTTCAAAGTGTGATGGCATCCCTAGAAAAGATCACAAGTAAGTGTGCCTGCAGAAAACACATTCCCTTGAATGACTGCCACCTTCAGTGGACAGTGAAGATCAACAGGTTTCCTCTTGCGAACATGGTATTTAGACCATTATATTTTCAGTGATAAAAAAAAAACTTGTGTAGAACACAAAATATTTGGGCTTTTTTTGAACATAAAATGTTTTTCACTTTGGGCCAAAAGCATCTGTCCCTCTCCCAGTAGACGAAGCATCTAATTGCAGGTCAGGAAAGGTGTATAAAGGCAAGTGACACAAAAAAGGAAAAAGCCAAAAAGGTGTTAAAACAATATTCTGTAGTTGGGTAATATGTGGCCTGTGCAAACCCTTCAGTCCTCTATGGGCCCAAGGGCTCTGCTGATGCAAAGTGTTTGCCTCACATAAACACACATACACACATACTCTCAGTAACACAGTGAGGCCTTATTAGCCATAGTACCGACATCACAGTTGGAAACAGGAACCCATAAAAGATGTAGAAAATGAAACAGTGGTATCTACCACTAATTAACATTCCTCCTTTAGACATTTTACCTTGTTTACTGTAAACTCAGAAGGAACTAGATGCAGTGGGAAATGCGGCAGTGGTTAAGGTGGTGTATAAAATTAGTCACAGTTGCAGCAGAGCTTTCCTATTTTGTACTCTCAGGGGCAAAGTCCATCTTTAATGATGCCCAACCCACAGACACCCTCCTTGGCAAAATCCTGTTTGACTGCTTTTTGCTGAGGAATATGGGGCAGCCTGGCAAAGTACATTGCAAGGCAAGTTTAATCCTGCTACCCCTTCTAGCCAAGTCAGCCCTGGTTATCCCAACTGGAAGAGCAGTGATGAATCCCTATAGTTGTCAACACCTTGCACATTACTAGTTCAACAAGGAGGGTTACCTATCTTCCCAAATCTCAGGAGCCTCAGGATTTTGCTCTTGGATACCTTCCCCATTAAAGAGACATGTATCCTTAAGGAGGCCAGAAAGCACAACACCAGGAAATCTTACCAAGTAAAATGGAGATCTTCATTTTGGTGTTTAGACCATTATATAGTATCATATAATGTTATAAACTGCTTTGGTATCAGAAGTCCTGTAATATTTTATGGTATTCACCTGTGCCTCCATTTAAGTCCACTTTTCCACTGTTGCACTGTTGCCTGTGACCCTTCCTTTAGCCTTCATTTAATCTTCATTTAATCTTCCCAAGGAGGGCATGCTGCCTTCCATAGGATTTGAATTTTCTGATAGAAAAGCTAACTCTGCCTCCCTTTGAAACAGCCAGCACAGTGGCACTGACATATTTGTCAAGGAAGATCCTGTTTCTGGTGGCTGTTACCTCAGCAAGAGGAATGTCTGAACTATTAACTGTAATGTGCAAAGAACCTAAATTAGATTGCCATCTCTGTGGCAACCTGGCCTCAGATCTAAGGAGGAGGTACCCACATGCCCCTCAAGTGGCTGTGGCAAACTTGCCTTGCTTCTGAATTGTCTGTCCCATTTGTAATACTTTGAAAAGGTGTGAGTGATAGTCCAAATACCTTGAAATTCTCTAGGCTGACACAGTTGCAAAGAAAATTACACAGTAGCTACCAGAGTGGACCTTGATCTGACTTTATAGTATCTTAGCGTGTCAGAGTCATAACAAATGTCAGCCATTTGTATAAGGTCTGTTTGCATACTGGTCTGCCCTGTATTCCTTATATAAATGATACAAAAAGCTGGATTGTTTACGTCAAGACTTTTGTTCTTTCAGTGTAGTACCTCAGATGCCTGTCACATACATTAAGGTATAAGTGCCTTTCCCTCTTTTTCTGAGGCTTGTGATAAGCACTCGTAATTGGAATGTTTGATGTGGTGGCTAACTGTGGCACAACTGTAGGTATTAATGGTGGGTTGGTTCTGAATGCAATTCTATATTTGTGGAATACAATACAAGTACCCTTGAAAGGAGTAATGAAGATAGTGTACCAGTGATTTTTATGACAATTTTTACTCACCGTAACATTAGGTGTTTCAACATATGGATCACTGTTGCAGTATGGTCAATAACCCCTTCCATTTCCTAGGATGTCATCAGTTTACAGTCTTTATGGGAGGTCCAGGGAGTGTAGAACAGGGGATAAGGGGCACTTCCCTGATTAGTCCTGAGGTAATTAATTTAATATTTCATGAGAGGCCTTTCGTCCATCCTTGGGAAGAATCTCTCAGGTTTTGTAGGTACACTTGGTGGTAGTTCTTTACTCCAAAAAAGAACCAAAGGTGGTACAGCTGCTCTATGTTTTCTGCTGAAAGGCATGCTGACATTGTTGGTGTATTGAAGATAGCCATTTGGTGAAATCTACAGCTCTAAAAGTCAGGCTGGATGGACAAACACAGTAGTAGTGATCTTAGTAACTAAAATACCTACTGTCATTGTGTGTTTACACAACTGTATTTTCTGTTGTAATTCAGGGTGTAATTACCAAAAGATGTGCTTGAATTATATACATGATTATTGTTTTGTTTTATGGTCTCATGTCAGATTGAAGTTTATGTTTTTCAAACTGTAAAAATACTCTGTTTTCTTTTGTTTCTTAATTTCTTGTGCATCTTCCGCGTTTTGCCAATTTTTTGGCAATGCATGTAAAACATAGCTGAAGAAAATGTAAATATGACATAATCACAGATGTACATATAAACTGTTTTCTTGCAAACAGTAAACAGTCTTTACTGCTGTCTTCACAGGGCGTAAACTATTTGTATGCAAGTTCCAGCACTGGGGTTGTTCAGTCTCCACTTGCTTTCTGTGAGAACTACAAGACCTGCACAGACTGCATTTTAGCAAGAGATCCTTTATGTGCATGGAATTCAGGGGGAAATGTTTGTGTTAGCATTTATAAACCAGGACTGGATCAGAGGTAATTAGTACTGGCTTGATTTGTTTTAACACTGTTTTGGTTAAAAATATATTGCACTTCAGAAAGTACAAACTAAAATGTAATTTATGTTTACAGCAGTTTGGTGCAGCAGCTCTCTGGTGATTCATCTACTTGCAAAGGTATGTACAGTGGATTTACAAGTGGCACTGCATTTGGTAAAAATGAGCCAGGTGACAGCCTTGATGATGGCTCACATGTTGCAAGAATTTTGTTTCAAGTGTATTGGTCATATTCTGAAGCAAATGCAAGTAACAAATTTTTGGAGCCAGATGTAACCACCATATATTGTACACTGCCAAATTATGCCGTTGCTGCAAAAGTGTGTTGTTTTTTCCATTTTATTTTGTTGAAAAGGATGGCCCCTGAATATTTTTTCTCAGAGCTGAAAATCCCTGCCATTGCATCATTAAAGACTTAATGCACAATTTCTCACTAAGTTAATGTATATACCACTGTATTTCCATGTTAAGTACATCAGATGTAGTTTCTTACTTACTAGAAAGAGAAGTTATCAACTACTTCTTGCAGGTGGAACACCTGACATTGAAAATCAACACGTAGTAATGTGTTGAAACCTCATGTAAATAAGCTAGTCATCTAAAATGATAAGTTGTATAAGGCCGCGGTGGTGCAGCGGTTAGCGTTGTCGCCTCACAGAAAGAGGTTCTCCCATTCGATTCTCAGCTGGAGCACCTTCTGTGTGGAGTCTGCATGTCCTCCCCGTGGTCGAGTGACGTATAAAGACATGCAGGTAGGTGCATGCGTGAATGGGTGTGCCTTCTTTGAAGGTTGTGTGTCGGGCTGGCAACTCGGCACCATAAAAATCCACTGCCAATCATTAGCGAACCGGAGTTCCGCTTTGGCGACCCCTAACTGGGAAGAGCCGAAAGACATTACTTTACTATCTAAAATGATAAGTTTTGCAGTTGTATGTAAATCATTGGTCAATACCCACCATGACATCCTTTTGTGGATGTGGTTATAGAGGGGAAAAAAACAACTAAATGGTGAAACTAAAAAAATCAAAGAACACATTGTAGTATTCATATTTTGCAAAATCACTTGCAACTTTGTCACGAAGAATGTAATAGGAAATGAAATTAATTGCAAAGATGCTTCTGTAACTGACCGGTGCATTTTAACATCTTGTTAGTATGCAATGCTACTGCTGCCGGAAACTCAAGTTATGTGAAATTTCTTTATATGTTGTGCTTTATTTTTATGCATAAAAGAGTTTTTATTTTCATTTTGATTAGTTTAGTGTTGTCAAGTCAAATCTGATTAATTTGTTAAACTTACTGATTCATATCTTCTGTAAGAAGTGTGTGTCACTTAATCAAATGCAAACTTAAACTTACCAAACTGCAACACATCACAAGTACAGCAGTTGAGACTGTACCTATTGAAACTCCAGAATGGACTTTAACGTGAGCCCTGGAATGGGGGATATTACAAGTGCAAGATTCACACAGCTCATCCCTGCTCTGTGACGAGCTTTAACTGTGGCCAAGTTGGAAATACATGTCCTATATAGTATATTCAATGGAACGTACACTAACACTTTTTATTTATTTATCCCTTGTTGACTGGGTTAGTCCCACTAGATTAGTAGCCTTTTTTCAGGAGAGACCCAAGGTGGTATTTCTACTAGTAGGGTAAAGTTGGCAAGGGCATCGGGAGCTTCCCATATGGTTTTCGATAGGTACCGAGAGATTGTTTACGTCCGCCTGAGCTACCACCAACTCACACAGATGGGGCCTTGGTTTAACGTTTCATAGGATTTGATCATTTAAACCTCTTTAACATAACATGGTGGTTTTCCTGTGAAATAAGAATAAAAATTGATTTTTCTCGATGTGGCCAGAAATAAGTATGAAACAGTGATTTTTCTTGATGGTGTGCAATCTAAAATGACCATACAGCTGTGATTTTAATGTGTGCAACTTTATTGAAACAAATGCTGTTAGTAAACTGCAGTGACTGTTCCCCTTTAAGGGGAGAATACCTGGCCCATACAAAATAGCTTTCAGCTGTAACCTCAGGGTATTTAAGGAAGCTAGGTAAAGATCAAGTCAGAGAAGTTCGCACTGTGAATTCCAGAGAGGACCTTACACAGGGAAGTCCACTCCTGGAATATGTTTTGACATAGAGATGTTTGACAGTGAAGGAAAGAATGAGGTTCCGGGGAGTCTGAATGAGTTCATGAGTGGAGATCAGAGTATTGGCTGTGGAGGAATTCATTTAGAAGGAAGAGCTAATCAGAGGAGAGTCCTGGTGGTCTTTGCATGACCTGTGAATAAAGATGGTCTTTGTTTTTTTAATTTTATTTAGTACCACTGTATTTTAAAATTCTTAACCTAAGATCAGTAAAACCTTTAATTTGCACCACAGAAAACCCCAGAGTGAGCTTGCAAGAGGTTTTTTTTGTGTGTATGGACCTTTTCCATTCAAAAAATTGCTGAAATAGCTTTTATTTTGATGGATGAGATCAGCCCAGACTGTTGTTTTTTTGTTAATAGTGTGAAAAAACTCAAAGGTGGCCATTGCTTTATATTCCACACTGGTGGATGCAGCAGATGTTAACTTTCAAGATGTACAAATCCTGTACTCTTCCAAACCTGCCACTGCCAAAAGAGAATAATTCCCCAAGAAAACAGCAACATCTTTTTCATGTTGTACTTGTGTGTGGTGTGTTGTGCTGAGAGAGACTGGAAATGTTTATAATGTATGCTGCATTCAAGAACTATAATTGTGTTTGCCTTCTGGACTCCAAAAGTAATTGAATTGATTTATTTAAGCTAGAAGCAAGAAGCGAGTCCAGAGTCATAAGGCAGAATACAGACAGAAGTCTTCCAATCCCAGGAACTACAGAATTGCTGCTGAAGAGTAATTTCTTCAGATAATAGCTGCCACTCCAGAGGGTATGATGTGGTAGCCACATTTGTGGCTATACATTCAAGATGCAGCACCCTTGAAGTGTCAGACTTGCAAAGCTGACTTAGAAGCATGTACTGAGACTTCTGAGCAAGTAGACTCATAGAAGGGCTGGGACTAGACCAGGTGGCCTCAAACAATGGTTGCACAACACACTGGAGATCTCCTTCATGCTTTATATGAAAAAGTAAAATACTGCCAGCTTGTTTGTCTGGGGGTCACTGCAGAAACTGAAGATGTTAAGGTTAAAGAATGGACTTGTAATAAAAGCTAAGTAGTAAGGTCACAATTATTTAAGTACATTGTCACTTGATGATTAGATTCAGAAGTAATAGTAAAGAGACTGTAACTGAAACAATAGTGATTGATACATTTAAGAATGCACAACTTAATATTATTAAGAAAGGGGTGTACCAGGCAGGTCCACAAGACATGAAAAGTTTTGTATCACTTGCTCAAAGAGTAGTGGGCTACGAAAATCTGTATTTGACTGAACTGCCTAAAGTGACCGAGAAACCTATTGTTAAACCAAAAGGAGCATTCTCAGAAATTCTGTGTTTTAAATATGGGAGGAGGGGATCCATAGCAAAATTCTGTAGTAATGAGAACATAGCCATAATCAGTGGAAGGAACAAATAGATAGGTTCTCTGATTATTGAAGGGAGTTATCACTCTTGAGAGAAGAGTGACATATGGAGAACTATGTCCCAGTCTTAGCAGAAGAGGTAGCAGAGCCCTGTGCTTCCTGAGATCTACCAGAGAGAGAATGCCACTCTGTTTGACTTTCAAGTGAACAAACGTCCAATGGGAGAATGAGACTCTAAGCACAGCCAATAAGAACATGCCCAGGGTGGTGGGGGAGGAGTACAACTACATCCATATCTTGGAAGGACATCCAGATACAGACAAAAGTAATGCCTGAACTCTAGCCAGATTCACCTATCTATGGATCATGCAAGTGGTAAGAGATCTGTTGTGCCCACTGAGCCCAGTGTGAAAGGATGTCTTCAAATCCACTTTTTAAGAGCCCATTGATACCTAAATTTATCCTTAACACTGCCTTTGAGAGTATTGCCATGGACATTGCGGGCCCCTTAATCAAGTCCAGTAATAGATACCAGTGCATTTTGGTATATTTTGGTCACACTGGGCTGTGCAACCAAACTGCCTGCAGCAGTCCCTCTTTGAAAACCCATTCTGAGGCTACAACAAAATAGTTGGTCCTACTGTTCTATACCAAATGAAATGCCCACAGAACCTCTTTTTATGTTGAAAGTCATGTATCAGCTTTGTCAAAACTTTAAAATGAAGCAACTCTGAACTTCCGTACATCATCCACAAACTGATGGCCTGGTGGAACAGTTTAACAGGATGTCAAAGCCCATGTAAAGGAAGGTGACAGAAAAGGATGTCAGAAATTGGGACAATTATTGCCATACCTTCTGTTTGCTGTCCATGAGGTTCCTCAAGTTTCTAACAGATTCATTTCCTGTGAGGTTCTCTATGAGAGACACCGTAAAGGATTATTAAATATAGCTAAGAAGACTGGGAAAGAGGACGTGTCTCCCTTTAAAACAATGTGAGAGCACTATACCTCCATGCAAGGTAGACTAAACACTGTGATGCCAATAGTCTGTGAGCACATGAAGAGGACACAAGCAGTTTAGCAGGGACTATACAGTCAAGATGCCAGAAGGCAGGAGTAGTACCTTCAACCGAAAGTAATTTTCTGTCCAAGTGGAAAGGACCTTTTGGATCACAGAGAAAGCAGTAAAAAGTGAATACAGAGGTAAGCTGATGAGAAGTCAGGTGAAAATTTACTACATAAACATCCTTATGTTGTGGAAAGAGACAGAGACAGCCGCAGTCTGCCTGGCAGCTGAGGTAGGGGATCATATAAAGGGAAAAAGACTGCTATCCATACTCAAAGTGGTAGTAGAGGAGAACTTATCCAGACCCCAAAAAAGAAAGTGTGGGAGTTTCTGCTCCATAACAGTGACTTCTAGGCAGAACCAAATTAGTTAAACATCTTCTTAGAACTGATCTGGATGAAAGAGTCAGTCTTGAGCTATTCTGAGTACTGGACTCTCAAAGTGAATATCTGGCCATCAGGTGGGCTTGCTATATTCTGACAAGATATTTTACTTTAGTGATTGATCTTACAGCCCTTTAAGGATCTATGCAATAAGAAAGGGAGAGTGTCAAGCTTTGCAGGTAGTAGTCTGTCCCCCTAACCCTTCCATGCTAATGTCCAGTATTTTCTCTGTGTCAACCATCACAGTGCAGAAGGCCTATTCTGGGCATTCAGTCTATCGACAGTGCATGAAACCAGTGGTTTCAAACTCAGGGTGCCAGATGTAATACAATATGGTGGTTTCCCTGTGAATTAAGTTTAGAGCCTGATTTCTATTACTGTGTGACATGAAGTAAGTATAAAACTAAATTATCTAGATGTTTAATCTAAAATGACAATGTAACTGTGACTTTATTTGTGTGTAATTCTATTGAGACAGGTATTGTTAACCTTCCTTAAATTGTAGTAACGATTCTTCTTCAAGGGGAAAATGCCTGGCCCATTCAAGTTACCCCTTAGGTGTAATAACCTCAAACTTTTAAAGATAAAGAAAGAAATATAAGTCAGAGAACATTGAATAGAGAAGTCCAAGGAGATGTTTGGACAGAGAAGGGACCAAGAGGGAAGGAAAGAATGTGATTCCAAAAAAGCATAGATGAATTTGTGAGTGGAGATCAAAGAGTTGATGCTGTCAATCTTCATTCTATCCTTGACAGATGGGTTCGGTTCTGATATCGGAACCAACATGGCTGTTACTACAGCTCGCACCAGCCAAAAAGTCTCAAGTTTTACCTCTACCCAGAATCCCTCTCTCTCTGTGTTACCTCAGATCTCATTTGCCGCTTTACGAAATGGTCGCATTTAGCTGACACTGTCAAGTGATTGTCGGATTAGATAAAAAAATGTTGTGTCCTTCTTTGAAATTTCTTTTTCATCATCTCTTTCGTTACACTTTGTGTAATCTTTGTATCATTGTTGATACTCTTTTTTACTTTACACTTGATAGTTCCCTCCCTCTCTCTCTCTCTCTTTCTCTTTCCATTTCTTTCTGTCTGTAATCCTTTCCCTCCTTGTACACGTTTGTGTACCTCTTAACTATCATTGTTGATAGTCGTTCCTTATTCTTCCTTGTTGTAAAAAAAAAAAAATAATAATAAATACCTATACATTTCCCTTTCTTTCTGTGCAAGTTTTTTTTCCCTTGTTCTCTTCCTCTGATATGGCTGACAAGGGTAAGACCCCTTCTGGTTTCAAAAAGTGCCAGAAGTGCGATCATAAAATTCCTTTTTCTCACTTTCATTCTTTATGCATGTATTGTCTTGGCCCCTTCCATTTACAGGAAGATTGTAGTATTGGCCACACCTTCAGCTACAGGGCCTTAGTAGAGAGGCACAACAAGTTAATTTTAAAAGGTCTCCTACCTTCAGCCTTTGGAGAAGCCTTATCCACTGCAGATAAAATGAAGTCTAATATTTCTTCTCCTTCCTCTTCATTGTCTATTGACAAAGCTAAAAAGAGAAGTAATTTGGTTCCGACCTGGCCGTTGGTTCTGAAGGCCAAAAAGTTGAAGACCTTGGCTCCGAAAGTTCTCTTGGAACTGAAGGCTTCTGCTACTGAGATTCTGGTGCCGACAACTTCCATTTCAGCACCCATTACAGTTTCAAGTCCTTCTGCATCAAAGGCCTCGACTCAAGAACTGAATTCTGTATCTCAAACTAAGACTTTGGTGCCTAGAACCTCTTATTATCCTTCAACATATCCCTTTGCTGGGGAATTACCTGAAGTGTTTTTGCAGAGGCCTGAATCTCCTTCCACGTTGGCAGTCTGCTCCACCAAAAGCCTTTCAGAACTGGACGTGGAGGGGCTGGTGAATAGGATTTTGTAGGCTAGAGGGCTTTCTGACCCATCTTCGGTACCGATTCCTTTTGGTCGTGGTACTGAAACATCCTTCACTCCATTGACTACTCCTCCTCTAACCTCCTCAGAGGTCTTAAAGTCCTGTTTTCCAGTTTTCCCAGCTCTGACTGTGTCAGCTGTGGAGTTGTTCGCTTCTGCGGAGCCGGCAGTTACTCTGAGCTCTTTGGTTATCTCTGAACCGGAGACCTCCTGGAGCAATAGCTACCCTGTCGGCTCCGGGGAGCAGGTCTCCACTCCAGGTTTTTCAGAGCCATTCCTGTTCCTTGGAGCTTTGGCTCAAGTTAGCTCTGCTCCAGCTTCAGTCTCGAGGGTTGGATCTTAGGAGCAGGGATTACCCAGATTCCAAGGCAGCCTTTCCTGGTTATGGGCTCCCTTCCCTCTTCAGGGAGACTGACCTTTGAGGCTATGCAGGGGGGGCCCTTTCTCTAGCAGAAATTCAGTCGGTGCCTACCCCATCAGAACAGGTCCCCCCCAGCTCTAATGTTCCACCTGCCTCTCCACTGGAACAGTGGGTGCTGAAGTCTCAGATGTCACAGCCACAGATACTGTCATCCTCTGATACCTCCCCAGATTATCCCCCTGAGGAGGTCCCTCACAAAAAAAAAGTGCAAGAGGAAGCACTTGGATTCCCCCCTGGAATCAGTCAGTGAAGATACAGATTTCGATGAGGGGTAGGAGTTCTCCAAGGTCACCCCCTAAAGATGTCTCCTTTGGAGACATCCTGGGAATTTTAAGTCAGAGAGGTGACTGAAAATCACAAAACCCTTCCTTTGAGTAGTTTGTTTACCTACAGGTACTCATCACCTGCCCATCTACCTCTTGGGTGACTCTGCCCACTGATGAGCTCATTCATTTGATTTCAGAGCAGGCATGGAAGGCCCCTGACTCCATCGAGCCCATCCCCAATAGATCAGACAGGATACTTTCCACGCCCAAAGCCAAGCTGTTTTGGGCTAAGGGTTTTGCAACTGATGCTATAGTTGTAGAAACCTCCACTAAAAAGGAACTAGCTGAGGAGAGTTCCTATGTCCATCCACCCAACAGGGAGTCCTGGGCTATGGATAGGTTCAGGAAGCAGGTCTGCGCTTCATTGACCTTCACTATAACGTCCTTGAAGTATATGGCATATTTCACCAGACTCCAATGAAATCTGATCAAGAAATTATCAGACACCCTGGCAGGAGCTGTAGCTGAGGGAATCCAAGAGAAAATGGCTTTCCAATTAACCACCTTGGAGTTGTGTCCAATTCATCCATGAGGCTTATTGCACATACAGCCGAAGGGACATCTAGAACAGTGGGTACATGTGTAGTTATTAGGAGACACACCTGGATGCACCTTTGTGATTTTGCAAAACCATTCAGGTCTTCTTTCGTCAGTGCTCGTATTGATGGAACATCCTTGTTTGGCCCAGAAGTGAAAGGAACTTTGTCCAGGTGTGAGAAAGATGGTAAGACCCTGTCTGCTGTGGGCATACGTTTTTCCACCCCCCCCCCCCAAAGGTCTTTTTCTAGGAACCAGAGGAGTGGTGGAAAAATGTGGTTCAAAAAATCCCAAGGATCTTTCCTCGACACATATGGAGGGAGTTCTTCCAGAGGCAGAGGGGGGAACCAAAACAGAAGACTCTGCCCTTCTGGCAGAGGTGGTCCTCAAAAGTAGGGCTTCAGGAATTCCTTCCAAGGCAAGCCCTTTCAGTGCTCCTGAAGGGAGGCCCGATTGTCTTCCTCTAGAAGTGGTTTATCCTTGCACTTAAACACCTGGCTAAACATAACAGATTCTTGGGTGCAACATATCATATCCAGAGATTGTACGATTCCCTTTTCTCAACCTCCCCCTTTTACTAGAAAATGCCAGATTTTCCACCCAATCAGTGGGATTCAGCAGTACAAGAAATCCAAAAACTGCTGGACAAAAGAGTCATCCAACAAGTCCCACCAGACAATGAAGGAGCTGGAACCTACTCGAGATTCTTTTTAGTGCCAAAAAAAGACAGGGAACTGGAGACCAATTTTGGATCTCAGTGCATTGAACAAACAGTTCAGTAAACAAAGTTCTGGATGGTGCCGGTACAATCTGTCCTTCCCTTTCTGAATAAAGACAACTGGATGTGTTCAGTAGACCTTCAGGATATATATTACCACATAAAAATGGACAAATGCTCCAGAAGGTTCCTCTGCTTCTGGCTGGGAGCCAGTCATTAACAATTCAGATTACTGCCCTTTGAACTCACAGCAGTCCCCAGAGTGTTCACCAAATACATGGCAGTAGTAGCAGCAGCTTACCTGAGACTACAGGGATTCCGTGTCTTTCTGTACTTGGACGACTGGCTCATAACCATTTTGACCAAGCATCAGTTGATAACAACCAGGGACTACACCCTCAACATCTGTGCCCATCTAAAAATCGTGGTAAATCTAGGAAAGTCATGTTTAACCCCAACACAAAACTTAGAATTCATAGGGGCAGTGCTGAATACACGGACAATGATAGCATCTCTCCCTCCAGAATGTCACCAGAGAATTGTGGTTCAGGTTCAGAAATTAATCCACAGAAAGAAGGTTCCAGCATGATGTTCATTGTGCATACAGCTGCAGTCATAACAGATGGGTTCTCCTGCCGTCAGGCGGGTCCTCGGTCGGCCGAATTCCAAAGTCTAGGTCCGGCGCCGGTTGTCGTCACTTTCTTTCCTGACGTCAGTGCGACAGAGGTATATAAGACACAGCCGACGCCATTTTCTTCAGTCTTTTTTGCCGCGCGGTGCCCGAAGCAGAAGCAGTTCGCAAGTGCCGGTCGGCCAGCTCCTGAAATTACGAAAATTTGGAAATGAAGTCTTCTTTAAAGCTAAGTACCCCGTTGGGGAAACTTTTCTTGCCTCAGACCGATGTCAGACAAAGTTAACAATTGTATTTCTTGTGGGAAGCAAATACCGCATAAGGATTTCCATTCCCTCTGTATACCTTGTTTAGGCCCAGACCACGACGTCTCGGCTGTCGCTGGCGCTACTTTCAATAAACGCACTATTAAGCATCGGGCGGAGTTCGCCCAGCACTTTTTTGGTAAAGCTTTTGATTATAAAATGTCGTCGGAGACTCCGACTACGGTTTTGTCCAAAAAACGCAAGGACAAAGACCGACACGCGAGGTCCGCGGTCTCCACCGACACCACGCCAAAACCGGCTACACGTGGTCCGGTTCTCAGCGAGGTGCCTACACAGCCCCTGACTACCGACGACACTTCTCTGGCGGTGTCTTCTGTAACCGAGACCGCAGGTGCCTCGGCCCATACCCAGACTACAGCTACCGAAGCCACTGTGAGTGGTGAGCCTCCTAATGTGGACAGGTCCACTTCCACCCATGGTGTCTTTAGACCCTCATCTTCCTTTTCCATAAAGGCCTTTACTAAGTCCAAATCAGCCATGCATCCAAAGAGGCCTGTTGCACAGGGCCCATCTCCAGGCCCCATGCCTAAAAAGCAGATGCTAAAAATGGCTGAGGATTTAATTACTCTTATCAGGGGTTCCCAACCCCCTCCGGACAAGAGACCCAGAGTGGAGGAAGATTCTCCCTCTTCTGACCAGGGCTCCATTATTTCAGAACATTCTGATGAAGAGGAACACTCGTACTCCCCTTTTGAAGATTCTGATGCAGAGCAGTCCATTCCTTCTGTATCTCCCCCAGAGGATTTTTCTTTTGGGGAAACCTTGCATACCTTGAGGGAACACTTCCATTGGGAAGGCCAAGACTTTTCTGATTCCAAGAAAAGACTTAGGGAATTTCTTTTGCTCCCTCAGCACAGACCTCTGGCGATACCTCCTGTCTTGGACATACTTGATGATGTTTACTCAGAGGCTTGCCTTAATCTGGATTCCCTGCCTCCTGCCCCAGTCAAGCCTGATAGGTACTACAGAGTTCCTAACTCTCACCAATTTCTTTACAAAAGCCATAATGCTGACCCTGAAACCATTTCTCAAGGCCCCAAGGGAATGAAGGCCTCTACTGCTAAGAATCCACTACCTTCCGAAAGAGAGTCTAGATCCTTAGAAAGGTGGGGAAAAAAGGTATATACCTCGGCCACCCTAGCCATGAGGGCCTTAAATTGTCAGTTCCATATGCTTAAATATCAGCAGTTTCTGTTATCACAATTAAGGAATAAAATGTCACAACCTGAACAACCAAATTTGAAGGAGTTGCAGGATATGATGCATAGTGCAGAACAAGTGGGTAAACACACCTTACAATGTGGCTATGATGCTCTAGAGGCCTCAAGTAAAGCTGCTGTTACAGGATCAGTCATTCGTAGACATGCCTGGTTTAGGGAACAAACCTTGCCTGATCATGTTAAAGCTAAACTACTAGATGCTCCTTTACAAAAGGATGTATTATTTGGTACTAATGCTGAGGAGATACTACGGAAAATGGAAGAAAAAGCTAAATCTATGCAAACTGTCAAAGCCTTTCTACAGGTTCAACCACCACGTTTTAGCAGAAATTGGCCTTCAAAAAACTGGTCCTTTCCAGCCATGGACAAGCCCCAAGGAGGTAGATACAGGCGCACAAGGGGCAGAGGACAATCTCAAGGATCATATAGAGGCAGGCAATGGCAAACTCCAGCACCAAGAGGTGGCGAAGACAGTGCACAACAATACAGGAAACAAACCCAATGACTTTCCCCTTTTCATGCCAAGCAAGTCTCAGCTGGCAGCACCCTTGGGAGGAAAGCTGGCATTATTTACAAGAAATTGGCATATTATCACAACAGACAATTGGATCCTGGACATTATAAACAGAGGCTACAGATTTCATTTTCACACTCTTCCAAAAATGAGAGGCATGCCGAACCTGCCACACAATCAAAGGGCAGAGGCTCAAATACAAATTTCAAAGCTCATGGACATGAAAGCTATTCAAGAGGTACCTACTCACGAACAAGGTCAAGGTTTTATTCCAGACTATTCCTGGTACCAAGGAAAGGAACCGACTGGAGACCCATTTTGGACTTATCCATCCTAAACACATTTCTACTCGTACCAAAATTCAAGATGCTCCCCTTACAGCAGCTTCTTCCCATGTTGGGCAAGGAGTCTTGGCTGGTAACATTGGACCTCAAGGAGGCATACCTGCATGTCCCAATCAGACAAAGCTGCAGAAGATACCTCAGATTTCTTGCAGGTTCAATCCACTATCAATTCTCTGCATTGCCCTTTGGCTTATCTACTGCGCCCAGAGTATTCACGAAATGCCTGACATCAGTAATTGCCTACTGCAGACTTCAAGGGATGCAAATTTACCCTTATTTGGATGATTGCCTGATCCAAGCGGACAGCAAACACATACTTCTGGAACATCTGGCTTATGTAACACGGTTATTGAATTCTCTGGGATACACAGTCAACAAAGAGAAATCCAGGCTAACACCATCTCAGAAAATAACTTTCCTGGGTGCCAACTTGGACACAAACACCCAGATGGCCTATCTTACGCCAGAAAAACAGGGGCAACTAACTCAGTACTTCAAAATACTAGCAAATTGTACCAGGCTAACTGCAAGGAAAATCCTGCAGGCTCTGGGCTTCATGGCATCTTGCATTCTTCTAATCCCATGTGCAAAGTTGCATATGAGGAAACTTCAATGGTACCTAAAAAAACAATGGTCTCAACACAGCCACAGTTTGGAAACAATAATACCAATAATCCCATGTTTGCAAAAGGAATTTCTATGGTGGGTCCAAGCATGCCAAACAAACACAGGTCTACCATTCTGCAAGCCTCAAGCAAATCAAGTCATCACAACAGACGCCTCAGACTACGCCTGGGGGGCACACATGACAGACAGGTGCATTCAGGGCAAATGGTCCCAAAACGAAAAGCACCTTCACATCAATCAAAAGGAAATGCTAGCAGTGATAAATGCAATTACAGCTTTCAAGGATCTCCTGCATCCAGGGCAATTATTGATAAGAACAGACAATACCACAGTAATGTGGTACATAAACAAACAAGGAGGAACACATTCATACCCCCTGTGCAGGCTAGCCATGTCCCTTTGGAACTTGGCTCTGGAATGGCAAATCGAACTTCAAGCACAGTACCTGCCAGGATTGGAAAACACGCTGGCAGACAATCTAAGCAGAAATATGACAGACCCACACAAATGGAAGTTGCATCCTCAAGTGTTTACAAAGATAATCCAAGCGTGGGGAAGGCCAGACATAGATCTCTTTGCCTCCCACAGGAATCATCAATTGACAAAGTTCTACTCAAGGACCTTCCATCCAAAGGCCTGGAGAGTGGACGCCCTTTCTTTCAGCTGGGCAGCACGGACAGTTTACGCCTTCCCACCTTTGCCTCTTCTGCCCAAGGTGCTCTTCAAAGCAAGAGCAGACAGACCGAAGATGATACTGATTGCTCCAGACTGGCCAAGACAACACTGGTACCCACTCCTGAGGAGTCTAACACATACTCCTCCCTGGACCCTACCTCTAATGCCTCTTCTACTGACTCAGCACAGCTACAAAACTCTTCACAGTCAGCTGAAAACACTCAGTCTGGCTGCATGGAAAATTCCTTAACACCACAACAGACCCTACTCTCCAAAGAGGTGCAGGATGTCATTTTGGAGGCCAGAAGGCCATCTGCTAGAAAGGCTTACTCTGCAAAATGGAAACGGTTTTGCACTTGGAATGAGAAAAAAGGCCAGGATCCTAGAAAACTGAATTTGCCTCTGATATTACAGTATCTAGCTGAGCTGTTGAACAATGGACTTTCATTTTCCTCCATCAAAATTCATGCCTCAGCCATTTCTGCAGAATACAACACTGATCCACCCTTATTCTCTCACCCACTCTTAAGACAGTTCCTCAGAGGGGCTAAGAATATAAGACCTCCAAGGAAACAACCAATACCAGCCTGGGATCTTAATTACATTCTAGAAAAATTAACATTGCCTCCCTTTGAACCAGCTGCCTCAACAGATTTGCAATATTTGTCCTGGAAAACAGCTTTCCTTCTGGCCATTACCTCAGCTCGTAGGGTTTCGGAACTACAAGCCCTCATGGCTGTACAGCCCTTTCTTATCTTCCATCAGGACAGGGTTTCCCTACGAACCAACCCGTCATTTATGCCCAAGGTAGTATCCAGGGTAGCTTTAAATCAGGCCATACACTTACCCACCTTTTACCCCAATCCTCAAAACAAAGGGGAAAGGCTGCTACATTCCTTAGACATCCATAGACAGCTACGTTACTATTTGGACAGAACAAAGCCTTTCAGGAAATCAGAACAACTCTTTGTGTCCTATGCTGTGGGAGCTCAAGGGAAGCCAATTTCCAAACAGACAATTTCAAAATGGATAGGCCACTGCATACAGTTTTGTTACTCCTTTCATGGTAAATCTGTACCTGCAGGCATCAGATCCCACTCCACAAGGGCCACAGCTACCTCTGCAGCCTTCCTCAGAGGAGTCCCTACCAAAGATATTTTGGAGGCAGCCACTTGGAGTTCTGTGCATACCTTCACTAAACACTACCACCTACCTTTATACTCCAAAACTTGAGCAGGTTTTGCTACTGCTGTGTTGCAGGGCATTCTGGCTCCTCCTAGTTCCACCTAAGTGCCTACCACCCCTTTCCTAGCTTTGGGATTCTACCCATCTGTTATGACTGCAGCTGTATGCACGATGAACATAGTAC
Organism: Protopterus annectens; assembly: GCF_019279795.1. NCBI lineage: Eukaryota > Metazoa > Chordata > Ceratodontiformes > Protopteridae > Protopterus > Protopterus annectens. Next base: position 1,093,663,641 of record NC_056730.1, on the reverse strand, counting down.
AGTTTTGTACCTACCATAAATGTAGATGTTCGAGTGCTAATACAGCTGCAGTCCAGGTTTCCCTCCCTCCTTCCCCTCTAGGGGTATTCTTTTATGGTGTATTTGCTTGCAACTACTGTTTTTTGATTATATTGCATTGCATTATTACATAATTTTATGTATTGCCTTCCTTCTGGGGGACCTGACATCTGGGGCAAGAAAGACTGAAGAAAATGGCATTGGCTGTGTCTTATATACCCCTGTCGCACTGACGTCAGGAAAGAAAGCGACGACAACCGACGCCGGACCTAGACTTTGGAATTCGGCCGACCAAGGACCCGCCTGATGGCAGGAGAACCCATCTGTTATGACTGCAGCTGTATTAGCACTCGAACATCTACATTTATGGTAGGTACAAAACTGTACTTTTAGTCTTACAAGCTCTAGGATCCGTGGCAGCTTCTATAACTCTAGTGCAACTAGCCAGGTTACATATGAGAATTCTCCAATGCTACTAGCCTCCCAGTGGTCCATATTTCATCACCCATTGTCACACCAAGTTCTGATCACCAACTGTTGCAAAACAGATCTTCTTTGGTGGATGCACTTCAGTCAAGTTCTTCACGGTTGTCCTTTTGTTTTTCCGGACTCCACGGCCATAGTGACCATGGATGCCTGTCAGGTGGGGGGGGCATTATCTGGGTAAGACAGTCCAAGGCACTTGGTCCCATCGCACATCAGTGTCCCAGAAATAAGAGTGGTGCTTGTTGTGCAAGCCTTTCAGAAAGCCTTTCCTCAGGGGACTATTGCAATTCAAATAGACAATATGTCAGTAGTTTGGTACATCAACAAACAGGAAGGAACCAAGTCTTACCCCCTTTGTCGATAAGCCTTCAGAGTGTGGCAGTGGGCAGTCTCTTGCAGCTGTTTTATAATAGCAACACACATATCGGGGAGTTCCACTGTGTTTGTGGACAAGCCGAACAAATGCATCGTTCAGACTCACGAGTGGTTTCTCAGTCTAAAAGTGGTGAAAATTATTTTCCACCTTTGGGGTCAACCTTGGTGCGATCTGTTCGCATCTCCCCTAAACAACAAATGCCGCAACTACTTTACCCTGATTCCCCCTCCAGGAGAGTCACCAAGAGACACTGTCCTCCACGATTGGCCCTCTGGTCTCCTATATGCCTTTCCCCCGATTCCTCTAATTCCCAGATTTCTTTACAGAAAGCACTCAGGTTGAAGAGCACAGTAATCTTCATTGCTCCTTTTTGGCCTTAATAGGTTTGGTTCCCCTTCCTTTGGCCTTGCGTAACTCAACAACCCTTGATTCTGGACCCAGTGCCAGACCTCCTCTCCCATCCAAATGGTCTTATTCACCTAAACATTTTGAACCTCAAGCTGACTGCATGGTTCCTCCAGTTCCATTAATAGCCAGGTGTCTGAATATTTCCTCCCTGGTAAGCTACATTCTTTTATCAGCTCACAAACCTTCCACTAGAAAACTATACAACAGTAAGTGGAAGAGATTTACCATTTGGGCCCTTGAAAATCAAATAGATCCCTTTTCAGCTTCCATAGAACATGTCCTAGATATTTTAGCCACTCTGTTGAACACTGGAGCTTCTCTTTCTACCATCAAGATACAGTTAGCTGCTATCTCTAATTTTCATAATGGCTTGGATGAACATTCTTTAACCTCACATAGACTTTGTAAATCGTTCCTAAGATCCACTCTTCTGTTAAAGCCTCCGTTCAAAGATCCAATCCCTCCTCGGGACTTGAACCAACTTGAACCTAGTTCTTCAGGCAGTGATACATTCTCCCTTCAAACCCATCGCGGAATGTGACCTTAAGTTTTTATCCTGAAAAAGCACTTTTTTTGGTAGCCATTACCTCTGCCAGAAGGATATCAGAGATCCAGGCCTTATTATCTGAACCGCCTTACCTTATTTTTCACAAGGTTAGGTTATCGAATGCACCCCTCCTTTTTACCCAAGATTGTGTCAGAGACTAATATTAAACTAGATGATTAATATACCAGTTTTTCCCTAACCATTTTAACAAAGGAGAGTTCACTTTGCATGTATTAGATGTCCATAGACAACTGTTTCTATCTTCACAGAACAAAAAACATAAGACAGTCTAGTCAACTATTTGTTTCTTTCTCCAGTCCAAAGTTGGGCAAGGCAGTCAGCAAGATTACTCTCTCTAAGTGGCTGAAAGACTCATTTCATTAATTTATGATAAGAATAATTTAACCTTAACTAAACCAGTCAAAGCACATTCTACAAGGTCTATAGCCACTTCAGCTGTCTTTCAGTCCAGAGCTTCATAGGTTCATAGGTTAGTACTAGGCTAACTGCCCTTGCAAGTCATTTTAAGCTTAGCCAATTATCCACTGTGAGATTCAAACCCTGTACCTTGTGTTTGTAAGGCAAACACCCTAACCATTAGGCCACCCTCCCAAATCATAAACGATCATGAATGACATATGTGCAGCAGCCACTTGGGCTACTCCCCATACCTTTATTACTCATTATAAATTGGACCTGGTCTTTAGGGGCCGATTGCCCTTTGTTTCGATAATGTTCAGCAATATCCTTCCGTGATGCCGCCCAAGATTTTAGGTAGCTAGGGACTCTGTCCCATATGTCAAGGAAGGAATGAAGATTGACAACATCAGATAAAGAAGCTATGTACTCACCATAACATTCCATCTGTGTTGTCTATCTTCATTCATCCTTGACTCCCCCCCCCTCCCCTCCATCCCCCGACCTTAAAAGTTTTTTGTTTGGTGGAGTGGATCAAACTCACTTGAAATATTATCTTGTCCAAGCACAGTAGGTAAGGCTTCCTCCTGGTTTACTTTACACATATCTGTATGTATATGTATGTATGTTTTATATGTTTCGATATCTTTCTGCAAACTCAATCTGAGGTAATTGAGAGAGAGGGATTCTGGGTAGGGGTGAAGCTCGAGAGTTTTTGGCTGCCGCAAGCTGTAGTAACGGCCAAGTCAGTTCCAATATTGGAACTGAACCCATCTGTCAAGGATGAATGAAGGTAGACAACACAGATGGAATGTTATGGTGAGTAGATACCTTTTTTTGCTCTGGAGAAGACCGGTAAGAAAGATTGGCTAACCAGATCTGATGATCTTTATATCTGACCTAGGAATAAAGACTGATGTCCTTTCTTTGATCACTGTTATAATATTCCAGTGCTGATTGGTTATCCTTCCCGAGGTAACCTGACATCTGACATTTGTACCAAAGCCAAAACCTTCCTGATGCTCCATACGACCAGCCTATGACCTCAGCTTGTGGGAGTAGGTAGGGGTACATAAACGGATGTATGAGTGCAAGATTACTAGACTGTATAGGGCCAGGAAACACTGGAGGAGCCTGAGTAAAAGAAATAATATAGTAGCCCAGCCAAAAAGAGGGGAATGGAAATGTTCCTCCTCAGTCCACAGGGTATAGAGATGTGATCAAAAATGAAAAAGGAAGATGGAAGGAAGGATGCAGTACTATAACAGGGATCTGTAGGACATTTACTATTATGGTAAGTTTTTTACACAATTGTACTATGCCTTTACTTGGATTACTGTTGCAGTATTCCAGTACTGGTGGATGAATCCCAAAGCTAGCGACTGTTAAGGGTAGATGGGTTGGAGACAGGGTTGCTGTGTACTAGTCCTAAAAGGCCAGATCTAGCAAAGGAAGTTCTAGATCTGGAAAAAGCATCACCTCTGTAGCAACTATTAAAGGTGTCAACTAATGACCAGTTAGCTCCCTCCTGAAGATATGGAGTCAATGCCTTTGAAGAAGGCTCCTGAAAAGGAGACTGATGTGTTGGAGTGATCTTTCATAGTTAATGACAGGGATTTCCCATGCAAGGAGTAAGAGAAGGTGATGGCTTTAGAAATCCAGTTGGAGAGTGTTTGTTTGCTGAAAGGATTGCCCAGCTTACCCTGCTAGAAGGAAACAATAAGTTGGTCTGTTCTTCTGAAAGTATTTGTCCTAACCGTCTGTGCACATCTAGGGAATGAAAAAATCTTTCTTCCTTGTTTTGAGGGTTATGGAATTAAGTAGGCAAATGAATGGTTTGATTGAGGGACAGTTCATTTACTACAATTGGCATAAAAAAGGATATTGGTCCATAAGGATGCCCCATCATTATGGAAGATAAGGATATGGGTAATGGGCATACAGGCATGAACTTATGAAACTCTTCTGGCAGAAGTGAGTGCAACCAGCAGAACTGTTTCCCAGGTACAAAATTTGAAGAAAGCATTTAATGCTGGTTCAGAGGGTGGGAGAGTAAGTTTTTCCAAAACAAATTTCAAATCCCAGAGGGGTGGAGCAGGCCTCCTAGGTGGAATCAGATGAAGTATACCTTTTAAAAACGGCTTAACTTCAATTCTGAAAAGCAGCGGAGTGTTTAGCGGTACACTGACAGAGGTAGCAGACAGGTGTGCCTTAATGAAGAAATAGGCTGCTCCACTTTTTAATAATTCACACACAAGTAAAACAGAATAGGCAGAGTCTTCATCTAAAAGGGATCCTTATTTTTCTTAAAACACCAGAAGGAAAATCTTTTCCATTTGCAGATTTAAGGTTTTTCACTTGTAAGATTTTGTCATTTCCTGGGGCATCCAGATCATGTCCTCTGAAAACTGGTGTCTAAAAGGGATCACACTTCTATCACCAGTTGTGTCAGATTGAGACCCTGCAGGTTGGGATGTATCAAAGAGCCCTGTTTCTGTATGATAAAGTCCACTTTGTGGAGTAACTTGTAGTGTTGATCCCTGGCTAGATGGAGAAGAAGGGGAGACCAATGCTGCCTGGGCCAAAAAGGAATCACTGGCAAGAATTTTGGTTTATCCCTTTGGATCTTCAGTTGGACTTTTAGAATTGTGTGTGTGTGTGGGGGGGGGGGGCAAAGAGGAACTCCCCTTTCCCATGGAAGGAAGGACGGACAAGGTGTCTACTGTACAGGCCTGGGAATAAGGAGTCATGGAGCAAAACAGCTTGAGCTGTTCTGGAGGGAAGCAAACAAGTCTGTTTGAGGAATACCCCATTTGTTGACTGTATCCAAGAAGACCTTTCTGTGCAGCATCTGTTCATGAGTATCTTCCCTGGGTCTTCATAGTAAGTCTGCAAGAACACTGTATGGTGATGAATGTTCATAGGTTGGTACTAGGCTATCGGCCCTAGGGCCTATACAAGCCTAGCCATAACAATTCCCTGGCTATTTCTTCCCACATTATTTACTTCCAGCCTGTAGGATAGATTTGCTTTTATTTTATGGTCTCATATCATGCAAGCTAGCCTGTACAGCAGATAGGAGCTTAGTCCCACCTGTCTGTTAATGTACCACGTGGCAGTGGTGTTTTCTGTGTAAATCTTGAGGGGGTCTGGTTTTCAGAGGTGTCAGAACACCTTAAAGGCTTGGATAAGGGCTTTCATTTTTTGATATTGATGTTTTCCCTTATCTTCTTGAATGACCACTGGACCTGAACACTTGTGGGATCCATACATGCTCCCCAAACCAGATCCAATGCATCTGTGTGGATGTCCTGGGTGGGAGTGGGTGGGAGAAAAGGGAGTCCTGGATTGAGTTGGATTTGAGAAATCCTCCATTGTGACTCTTTCTTCAGAAAGAGCAAGAAGGGGATTTGGAAGTCCGGTGGGTGACCGTGCTTGAGACCAAAGGGACTCGGTGTGCACAATTTACATTTCAAGTATCAAAGACTGATTTCATCAGTAAAAAACAAGATTTCGCCAGATATCATGCAACAGTTTGTAACTCACTTGGCTTTTGAAGTATTTACATATGGAAGTATTGTTTATTTTCATGATTACTGACAGACAACTAGCAGTGTCTCATGTATAGTGAAATGTAAATGGACAATGACAGTAAATTTTCCTGTCTCCCGCCATAACATATCACAGTATATCCCTCAATAACATATAGGACTGTCAGTTATAAAATATGAACATAAATATGAAAATAAGGTAGCAGTTAACATTGTCACCTCACAGCAAGAGTTTCTCTGGTTCGATTCTCGGCTGGGGTGCCTTTTGTGCAGAGTCTGCATGTCCTCCCTGTGTTCGAGTGGGTTTCCTCTGGGTGCTCCAGTGTTCTTCCACATTCCCCAAGTCATGCTGCAGGTGGAGTGAACACTCTAAATTGGCCCTAGGTGTGAATGTGTGCGTGTGTGTGCCTTCTGAGGAAGGTTGGGCACTGGGCTGGCAACTCGACACAGTAAAGCTTTACTACCACTTGTTCTGCAGACCACTGATCCGCTGTGGCAACCCATAATGTGATCCGCTGAAAGATGAGCAAGAAGAAGAAATAGGAATATATGAATAATAAGTGATAGTGATAGTGATTAGTTTCTTTACTACAGGATATTTTACATTAGCATCATTTTGTTAGTAACTTCTTACATTTTCTAATATTGCCTATTATTAGCTTGTAAGTCACTTAAATAAGCCCGACCCAAAAGAAGGTGTGCATGCCATGAGGAGCTATGGGTATGTGCTAGAAGTATACAAAAAAGGTGCTGTAGTCCTTATACAAATTTTCATAAAATTTCCAAAGTATCTGTACAGGATCTCTAGTTATTTTTTTCTGTTATAGGCTTCTTAAGTTTGGCAACAACCCTTTCTACTTTCTGTTGCCTAAGTCCTTCTGCAAAAGGTTTTTGTGCTGTGGAGTTTTTATGAGAAAATAGTCGCTTAACAGCAATCTTTCTAAATCCATGGATATTATCCAGATATTCCCTTATTTTCTCTTTAGCACTCTACATTTGTGCCTACTCCTATTCTGTGAGATTCCCATTATTCTGCAATACTTTAACCTTTATCAGTTCCTCTAATTCCCATTTCTTCTTAACCATAGCTCTTTCTCTTTTATTTCTGCACTTTTTAAAACTCCAGTGTCATTTTGTCCCATCCACTAGCTGTAATTTTGAAGAGATTTCTGTATTCCCTAATAACACTTGAATAAATTACACTACCAATTCCTTAAATTTCTCTCTATTTAACAGATAGGTGGGAAGGCATCAGTGTTTCATTTTTACTTCATTACCCTACATTTTTATCATGTTTTGTTTTGATGTATGACCTGAAGTAGTCGTTTTATGTGCATCAAAGCTTTCAATTAAATGCACATATTCCTGTGAAATATAATTTCTGCATAGGCTAGCCCAGTTATCTATCGTACCTTGGAGAATGATATGTAAATTCTTTCTGAGTTCCTGCAGCTGAATTCACATCTTCCGTACCAAATATTTTCATAAACTTCTTCAAAAATCTACCATCTTTTGTTATATTTTCCTTTCTAGGTCCCTTGGTACATCTTCACTATTGCAAATCAAGTTCCAGTCTCCATCTGTAAGTAATATTCCCTGCTGAAAGCTGATTATTTCCTAAAAATTTCTTAAACTCCATAATAGCAGATTTTGGTAGAATATAAATACATGCTAGCATAATCCTCCTCCATTGCCAGTACCCCTTTACTACCACAAATTTACCATTATTGTCTTTTTTATCTTCTATTGGGTAACAAACCACACCAGAATTACCCGTTCTAAAGACTTAAACCTTACCTGTGATATAAATGGGACCTGCTGGAGAGATAGGTATGTATGTATCCCAGAGACTCATCTGTGGAACAGGCTTCCCATCCATGTGAAGCAGAGTTCCTCCCTAACCCCAGTTCAAGTGCCTCTTGGACAACTGGATGGGAAACCAGAAATTCATCCCTGGTTTGGCACTTATGTCTGTAATGGACACAGGTGACCTGTAAAAAGTTCATCACCCAGGCCCATGCTTACACTTATCCAGGGTATCAGAACTTGTCAGAGGTTTGGGATTCATGGCTAGGCTTAAAAAGGCCCTTGTGGCCGTTAGCCTAGTAAACACCTATGAACCTATCAGTATTGGATCCCCTCTAGTAATTAGTTTAACTATTTCCCTATTCCTTTGTCCCTGAAATTCTGCTAAATCCCCATCCTGAAATCCTTGCTTTGTCAAATTTCACTTGCTCATTACTTTCCAAATGTGTTTCCTGAAGCATTGCTATTTGCACTCTTCATTTCGTAATGTAATGCAATCCTCTTTCATTTTTGTTTATACTATTTACGTTCTAAGATAATGTGGGTAGTGTAGCCATTATAATAAAAAGCTGTCGGCTTTTTTTGTGGGTGTATTTCCAACTTTTGTGCTACATGTAAACATTGGCTGGCTGAACTTTTATACAGTTATTTCTTCTTGTTTCCATTTAAACTTTTGTCACATTTTTCAAGAGTTTTTGTTCTAATGTAAACCCTCAAACAAAAAACTAAATACACGTTCAAAGCACATCCATACCCTGTTAACTTATACATACTTTTGTGTGTTTGTTCTATCTTCAAAAAATGAAGTTTAACCCTCCAAATAGGAACAATTCCTCCAAATGGATAGGTGCTCCCACAGGCAGTAACTTACCTAAAATTAAGATGACCAATGCTAAAGGGCATGCTACAGCCTGTTTCCCACTTACACTGATTGATGTCTGTTTTTTTCATCTCCATTCCCTTTCCAGTTGTGAAAAACAGCTTTCAGAAAACCTTAACTTATACCCCTAAGAGAAAGTGCACTGGCTTTCTTTAAATAAAACTAAATTGTACACTGTTCTAATAAATGCATTAATGCATTAAGGCTGCTATCTCGTCCCATAATTTCAAACTTTATTTATCACTGAGCTGCTTGATGTTGTACCTTTAAATTTTGCATTTTCCTCAGCAAAGAAAGCTCAGAACTCTCAAGATTCATTTCTTGCACCTGCAGATGTGCTTGCATCAATTCATTCATAACAGCACATACAGCTGTTTTCTGCTGCAGATTTTTTGACTATTACTGAACATCTGATAATGAAAAAAACAAGATAATATATCTGTAAATGTAAGAAACTTGGTGATGTTCTTTGTGTTTTACTATTGCAGTCATCACTTGTGGGTTATTCCTGCTGGGTAGCCCTCTGCCAGCCCGAATACCAGAGTAAAGGATTTCCCTCCTGCGTTGACTGCAGGTCACCTGAGACTGACGTCAGGACTATAAAGAGAGGCAGCCGATGCCATTGCATCATTTTTTCTTGCCATGGAGCCTAAAGCAGAAGCAGTTTGCGAGTGTCGGTCAGCTGTTGCCAAAGTGAGGGAAAAAACTACTAAAGCTAAGTGCCCCATTGGGGATTCTTTTCTTGCACTTAATGGTGTCCGAGAAAGTAAATAACTATCTCCGCTGTGGAAAACAAGTACCAAACTGAGACTTTCATAATCTGTGTGTAACTTGTTTAGGCCCAGACCACGACATCCCCAGATGTCGGTTCTGTGCCTTATTTAACGCTAGGACCATCCGTAGAAGAGATGATTTTGTAGCTAGGCATTTCAGGGAGAGTAGTTAGCAATGCAAAATGGCATCCGTTGGTCAGTCTACTGTAGAAATTCCTAAAAAAAAAGAAAAGGAAAGAGATAGACCACATAAGGTTAGGCCCACAGACGACTCAAACCTGAAGTCAGCCAGCCTAGCACTAGCACAGCAGAACTCAGTGAGGTGCATACGCAGCCCCTGACGACAGTTGTAGAGCCATCGCAGGCTTCTATTGAGACCCTTTTGGCGTCCGGAATGCTGCCGGATCAGGCTTCTCCTTCCGAATTGTCAGTTGCCAGGCCCACAGTTGGTTCTGGAGCCACTTTGCAGGCACTGGCTTCCGAGGAGGCATTTCAGATGACCACCACCAGACAAAGACCGACGGCCACACCACCAGCCAAAACCACATCTAAGCCCATTGAATCACTGAGGCCTAAGAGCAAGGCCACTTCTAGGAAAACTCCTTCCTCTGTGCTCAGTCACCAACTACCTACCACCCAACCTGCTCAGTCTCAGCAGTTACTTAGGATGGCAGAGGATTTAATCTCTCTCATCAGGGGTAACCAGTCTGCTCAAGCTACCCCAGCCAAAAGAAAAAGGGACCTTTCTCCAGAGGTGCTTTCAGAGCCAAAGTCAGAGGACTCTGAATTTCTGGACTCAGACACTGCACAACAGCCCTTGGCAGCCTTTGAGGATTCAGATGGTGAGAAATCCATTCCTTCTGCATCCCCCCCTGAGGACCTCTCATTCGTGTCGAGACCTTAAATTCCCTCAGAGAGCATTTCCATTGGAAGCCTCAGGACTACCTCCAATCAAAGAAGAGATTGAGAGATTTCCTGGACTTGCCACAACACAAACCCTTAGCCATTCCTTTCATTCTGGATGTGGTGGAGGATGTCTTCCTAGAGTCTGGTCTCACCCATGATGCCCTGCTCCCTGCACCCAGAAAGCCTGATAGATATTACAGGGTGCCAGATACCCATAAATATTTGTTCAAGAACCCTGCAGCTGATCCAGAGGTCATTACTCAGGGACCCAAGGGGGCCAGGGCCAGTTCCTCCAAAAATCCAATAACCTCTGACAAGGAGAGCAAAGCCTTGGACCACTGGGGCAAAAAGGTCTACACTTCAGCCACCCTAGCCATTAGAGCTCTCAATTGCCTATTCCATATGCTTAAATATCAACAGAGCATGCTAGAGTTATTAAAGCAGAACATTTCCACCTTACTGTTAAAGTTAAAGTTGTACTACACTATTCAGGTAGTCTGTACCTTTACTCAATGAAGACACTGAGACAGTTTTGCTGTTACGACATTCATTTACTGCACACAAGGTTTTTGCATCTAGCTTAGCAATGAAAGGTATATACATCAAAACGTACTTCAGCTTAGAATAATCAAAGTCTCTCATACAAAAGAAAAAGTCCCAATCGTTATAGTCTTTTCTGCCTGCATCAGCAGTTTTGAGAATTTGCCAGAATAATAAGTCTTTCCTCTCAAGGTGGTCTGCTGACAGTTTGTTTTCCATATCTTAAACATTCGGTTCCTGAGGAATAACTCCTTTCATCCTTGGCCTATCTTGCATATCATATTGACGAGACACAGCTGCATACAAGAGTTCGTCTTGACCTGCTTGTAGATAATACATTTCACAAGCTGCTTAGTTTATAAGAGATAAAATATTTTACTTCTGATTCTTATTAACAATGAATGCCAAGCTATATGTTTTTGCCAAGTTAGTTAACTGCGTGCACTGTACACACTGAAATGCAGAACATTTATTTTACATTTTCAGAATAAATCCACTGAAGTCCATTTTAACCTGTTCTTTACTCTCACACTTACCAGAGAGTACTACTACCAGAGAACTAAGAGATCTGATTCACTCCAGCTCTGAAGTGGCCAAGCATCCCCTGCATTGCGGATTTGATGCTTTGGAAGCCTCTAGCAGGGCTGCAGTTTCTGGGTCAGTCATTAGAAGGCATGCATGGTTGACAGAGCAACCTTTACCTGACCAGGTTAAATCAAAAATTCTGGACGCCCCCTTGGATAGGGAACAGTTGTTTGGCCCTAAGGCAGAGGAAGTGATTAAGAAAATGGAAGACAAGGCCAAGTCAATGCAGACGGTCAAAGACTTCCTTCAGGTGCAATCCCCCAGATTGAGCAGGAACTTTCCTACCAAGCACTGGTCCTTTCCCACCCAAGCAAAAGCTGTGCAAAGGAAAGGACACAGAGATAGGCCCTCCAGGCAACAGCAGCAAATCTGGCAGAGGCCTAGACAGTGGGCCTCTACTACGCCTAGACAAGGGACTTCTAAGTCCACTCCCTACCCTAAGGACTCACAATGACTCCCCCTCTCCCTTCCGCCCCCTCACAGGCTAGGAGGAAGGCTTTCCCTATTCTTAAGCAAGTGGCAAACCATCACAACAGACCAGTGGGTCCTAAACATAATTTCCCAAGGATACAGATTCACTTTCATAGAGAACCCCAGATTTTCAGGGTTTCTAGACATACCAGCAAGTCAGAGGACAGAGGCCATCTGCCAGATTCAAAAACTCTGTGCTGAAGGAGTAGTGGAGCTAGTACCAGAGGAACAAGTGGGAAAAGATTTTTACTCAAGGTTGTTCCTAGTATCCTATTCTAGACCTATCCACATTAAATATGTCTCTCCTAGTGCCAAAATTCAAAATGTTAACCCTTCAAAAACTCTTACTAATGTTGGCACCAAATGCTTGGCTACTGACCCTAGATCTGAAAGATGTGTACCTCGATATCCCCATAAGGGAATCCTGCAGGAGTTTCCTATGCTTCAGAGCAGGCTCAGAGCACTTTCAGTTCTCTGCTCTGTCCTTTGGCTTATCTACTGCTTCCAGAGTTTTCACCAAGTGCCTGGCTCCTGTCATTGCCTTTTGCAGACAGCAAAACATACAGATTTACCCCTATCTGGATGACTTGTCTCATCCAGGCAGACTCCAAGGAAAAACTCTTGCAGGATCTTACCTTTGTCCAAACCCTCCTAACCTCTCTGGGATTTACCATCAACAGAGAAAAATCCCAATTCCAGCCCACAAGACAGATAACCTTCTTAGGAACTCTCCTGGACACATCTTCCCAAAGAGCCTTCCTCTCTCCAGAAAAGCAGACCTTTCTCCCCACTACTTTTCTCAGCTATCTCACAGAACACACCTCACAGCAAGGAAGTTCCTGCAAGCACTCGGGTACATGGTATCCTGCATCCTGTTGGTGCCTTTGGCCAGGCAACACATGAGAAAACTACAGTGGTACCTCAGAAACCTATGGTGCCAACACTCACAGTCACTGGAGCACCAGCTGCCTCTGATTCCCTGCTGAAGGAAGGAACTTTTATGATCGGCAGAAGTCTGTACCTTGAACAGGAGTTTACCCTTTATCACCCTTCCACAAGGCCAGACCATCACCACAAATGCCTCAGACACAGCCTGAGGGGCTCACTTAGGAGATATGTGCACTCATGGTACCTGGGATCAGGGAGATCTAGCCCTCCTTATCAAATGCTGGCGGTGCACAGGGCTATAATAGCTTTCAAGGTCCACGTCAGACCAGGAGTGCTGTCGATCAAAACAGACAACACCACTGTCATGTAGTACATCAACAAACAGGGTGGAACACACTCCTACCCACTTTGTCACCTAGCTATGCTTATCTGGCAGACAGCCTCAGTTATGGGACTACATCTGATAGCCCAGTACATTTCAGGGGAACACAACAAGCTGGCAGACCACCTCAGCAGAAGTGTCCTGAACTCCCACGAGTGGCAGCTACACAAGGAGACCTTCCTCAGCATCATACACCTCTGAGGGTTGCCAGAGGTAGACCTCTTTGCAACCATAGAAAACAAACAGCTGACCAGGTTCTGCTCCGGGTTGTTCCACTCACGAGTTTGGAAGGTGGACGCTCTCTCCTTTGATTGGGGCAACCTGCTTGTGCATACCTTCCTTCCCTTGCCACTAATTCCCAGGGTACTTTTAAAGATCAGGGAGGAAGGGCCAAGGGCTGTCCTCATTGCCCCAAACTGGCCCAGACAGCACTGGTACCCCTTACTCCTCAGCCTGACCAAGGAGCTACCCATGAGCCTGGCTGTCACAGAAAAGCTAATAACCCAAGAAAAAGTGTCAGTATTGCATCCAAATCTTCAAACACTCAGCCTATCCGCATGGCTTATACCCAAGAGGCAGATATCAGGCTACTTTGAGCAAGCAGGTTCTAGATATCATTAAGGAGGCCAGGAGGCCCAGCACCCAAAAATCCTATTCCGCAAAATGGAAAAGATTTACTGCTTGGTGCCACAATAAGGGTGAAGGCAGCACCCATGCCACTCTCACTTTGGTTCTGGACTACCTAGCGGAGGTCGTGCAGAAGGGATGTCATACTCCTCTATAAAAATTCATGCCTCAGCTATCTCTGCTCTTTTCCCAACAGAGCAACCTATGTTCTCCCATCCCCTGTTAAAACAATTCCTTACAGGAGTGTCAAACATCAGACCACCTAGAAGTCCACCCACTTCAGCATTGGACCTGAACTTTGTCCTGGAAAAACTGACTTTACCTCCTTTTGAACCAGCTGCCTCAGCAGAAATAAAGCACCTGTCTTGGAAGACTGCCTTCCTGCTGGCCATAACCTCAGCCAGGAGGGTTTCCAAGCTACAGGCTCTCATGGCCATTGAACCTTTCATTATTTTCCAGGCAGACAGGGTGTCTATAAGGTGGTATCTAACATGGCCCTTAATCAGACTGTCTTCCTACCTTCTTTCCAAACCCACAAAATAGGGGGGAAATGATTCTCCATACATTAAACATGCACAGACAGCTTAGATGCTATCTGGATACGACCGAGCCTTTCAGAAAGACTGATCAGCTGCTGGTCAGTTTCGCCCTAGGGTCAGAGGGGAAACTTATATCCAAGCAGACCATTTCTAAATAGATATCACACTGCATCCATTTCTGCTACTCCTTTTATGGGAAGATACCTCCCAAGTCAGTCAAAACCCATTCTACTAGGGCAGCATCAACTTCCACTGCCTTCCTTAGAGGCGTTCCTACCAAGGATATTTTAGAAGCTGCCACCTGGACATCAGTTCACACTTTCACAAAACACTACCAACTGACTATTTTCTCCAAATCCAGGGCAGGCTTTGCTTCAGCAGTCCTGCAGGGCATCATGGCTTCCACTTAAAGTAGTGCAAGCCTAGACTCCACCACCTTCCCTTCCTTCTTTCCACCCTACTTTTCAGCTTTGGGAATCTTCCCACAAGTGATGACTTCAGTAGTGAAACACAAAGAACATAGTTGTGTACACCTACCATAAATCTAGATGTTCGAGTGTATTCACTGTTGCAGTCCTGTTTCCCTCCCACCCTTCCGTTTTTTTATTTCCATCATAGCTAATGGCCTACACCAGGTTGGTCTTCTTCAGGCCTTCTTGGCAGGGCTCCTATAGACTGGGGGCAAGAAAAACTGATGTAATGGCGTTGGCTGCCTCTCTTTATAGCCTTGATGACCTGACGTCAGTCTCAGGTGACCTGAAGCCGAAGCAGAAGGGAAATCCTTTACTCTGGTATTCGGGCTGGCCGAGGGCTACCCAGCAGGGATAACCCACAAGTGATGACTGCAACAGTGAATACACTCGGACATCTACATTTATGGTAAGTGTAAACAACTGTACTTTTTTCATGGCTTTCATAATTTTGCCTTATTGTTCAATCCTACCTGCTTAAAAACACTTGTTTATAGCCAAGGGCATTAATCTAGAATCACCCTTGTGAAAATAAGAGAAAATATCTTAATTGTACATGTAATATAATCAGTGCACTTTTACACTCCACACCCACCCCAGTAGCCCAAGACCACAGCATATTAACATTAAACTTGCATTTGTACATACTTTCTTTTCTTATTATAATGTAAAGCCAGTATTTCTTACAACTAAATAAATGTATGTATTTTTTCCAAAGATCTTTATTAAATTTACACATATGACAAAGGCAATCTTACATTTATATAAATGAAGAACATACAGAATATCATCACTTTAGTTGCAAACCGTTTACATCACAGACATCATTGAAACAACTGTAGTTGTAAACATTATACATCACTTGTAAATCATCCAGTCATTGTCAGTTAAGCATGGTATGGCTCATTCAAATACTGACCCTTAAACCTTGTTCCTGCTCTGCATATATTCTTCCCACAAATCCCATTTTTTTTCCTGTGTAGTTTGCCCCTTCCTTTTTCTAAATATCCCAATTCCAGTTGTTTTATCTCTTGTTACTAAATTCACTACTTCTAGTAAGGTTGGTCTGGACTGTGATTTCCATTTTCTAGTAATTGCTTTTTGGCAGCCACCATAATTAAGACTCAGCAAGGCTTTACTGTGTCTAGGCAATTGTAATTCTGTAGCATAAGTCAAAAATATCATCTTCCCAATCAGTCCAACCTGCTCACCCAGCATCTCTGACAGAGCAATTTGCAGGGAATCACAAAAGTCCGCCAGTTCATTACACACCCCAAAAGTATGTTCCCAGAGTCTACCTGGGGTATAAAAATACCTATGTGAACACTTCCAGGCAAAGATCCTAAATCTTCTAGACTTTGTTGCATATTTGGGAGATATACATATATCCTCCTAGTGTCTCTTTGTGAATTGCTTATCCAGTCTCTCTTCCCAATCCTTTCTCAGCTCCTCTGATTCTTATAATTATCACGCAATATTTTATATGCTCTACTAATTATTCTTTTTTTAATGGCAGCTTCTGTTTTAGATTCTGTTAAAAAGTCTACCAGTGCTGGTATTTCATTTAGGAGCCCCTTGTTTCTTTCTCTTTGCCTATACTCTGATACCAGTCCTTGATAGGGAAGACAATCTCTAACCTGCAGTCCAAATAAGTTCTTGTCCTCTTCCCATTCTGTTACCTTTCCCTTTCTAGTTATTTGCTCCCAGTACCTTGGTTCCTTTGCCAGTTTTCTCCAATAAATTCCAGCCCCCTCTTGCCTATTATCTGTATCCCTGACCAGTCAACCCTATCGGCAAAATCTCTTTTCTCCATTCTCATTCTGGTTTGGTTCTTAGAATACTCCTTGCTATTTTATGAATATAATACTCTGTATGATTTTGGCTGTTCTCCTTAAGAGTGCATCCAAAATCCCAATCTGTCCTTATTCCTTCAGCTTCCTCCCTGTGTCAGCATAATTCCTTTCCACTTTGAATTATAGTTTTCTGTTTGTGCTATGCATAAGAGCCTTAACTGTGTTGCTCTAAAATATCCCCTCACATTAGGTAATCCTAGTCCACCTTGTTCTGTTGGTAGAATCAGTTTATCCCACTTGACCCTTGCTGTCTTCCCTTCTCAGATAAAATCCTTCAACTTGCTATCCGCAACTTCTCCTTTGGTTGATAGAAGTATGCCTGACCTGTGTATAAGACTAAAGGGGCTAAAAACATTTTAATGGCTTGTATCTTGGTATCCATATCCATACAGTGGATATAAAAAGTTTCTACACACCTGTTAAAATGCCATTTTTTGTGCTATAAAAAATGAGACCACAATGAATCATTTCAAAACTTTTCCCACCTTTAATGTGACCTAAAACATTAAACACTAAATTCAATTGAAAAACAAACAAATCTGTTACGGGAAAAATATAAAAAATAAAAAAAACATACAATACGCTGGTTGCATAAGTGTGCACACCCTTAAACTAATACTTTGTTGAAGCACCTTTTGATTTAATGACAGCATTAAGTCTTCTTGAGTGCACACCTGCCATCAATTAAAGAGAATTTGATTAACCCCAAATAAAGTTCAGCTGTCCTAGTAGGATTTTCCTGACATTTACTCAGTTGCCTGCTACAGCAAAAGCCACGGTTTGCAGAGAGCTTACAAAGTATCAAAGGGTCATTGCTGAAAGGTGTGAATAAGGAGAAGGGTACAAAAAAATTTCCACAGCACTGGATATACCATGGAACACAGCGAAGACAGTCATCAAATAGTGGAAAAAATATGGGACACTAGTGATGTTGCAAAGAACTGGATGTCCCTCCAAAATTGATGAAAAGACAAGACAAAAAACTGGTCAGGGAGGCTGCCAAGAGACCTACAGCAACACTGAAGGATCTGGAGAAATTTCTTGCAAGTACTGGTTGTGTACTACATGTGACAACAATCTCCCGTATTCTCCATATGTCTGGACTATGGGGTAGGGTTGCAAGGGAGAAGCCTTTTCTTACACAGAAAAACATCCAGGCCCGGCTAAAATTCGCAAAACAATACAAGTCTCCCAAAAGCATGCGGGAAAATCTGTTATGGTGTGATGAGACCAAGGTTGAACTTTTTGGCCACAATTCCAAAATGTGCGTTTGCCACAAAAACAACACTTTGCATCACCAAAAGAACACCATCCCCATGGTGAAGCATGGTGGTGGCAGTATCATTCTTTGGGGTTGCTTTTCTTGAGCTGGAACTGGGGCTTTAGTCAAAAGGGAGGGAATTATGAACAGTTCCAAATACCAGTCACTTTTGGCCCAAAACCTTCAGGCATCTGCTAGAAAACTGAAGATGAAGAGGAATTTCACCTTTCAACATGACAATGACTTCAAGCATACATACAAATCAACAAAAGAATGGCTTCACCAGAATAAAATTAAAGTTTTGGAATGGCCCAGTCAGAGTCCAGAGCTAAATCCAATACAAAATCTGAGGGGTGACCTGAAGAAGGCTGTGCACAAGACATGCCCTGACAATATGATAGATTTGGAGTGCTTTTGCAAGGTAGAGTGGGCAAATATTGCCAAGTTAAGATGTGCCATGCTGATAGAGTCTTACCCAAAAGACTGAATGTCGTAATTAAATCAAAAGGTGCTTCAACAAAGTATTAGTTTAAGGGTGTGAACACACAACAAAGTATTAGTTTAAGGGTGTGCACACTTATGCAATCAGCGTATTGTACGTTTTTTTATTTTTTTATATTTTTTTTTCCTCTAACAGATTTGTTTGTTTTTCAATTGAATTGTACAGGTTGTAAGTCACATTAAAGGTGGGAAAAGTTTTGAAATGATTTATTGTGGTCTCATTTTTTTATATCACAAAAACCTGGCATTTTAACAGGGGTGAGTAAACTTTTTATATCCACTGTATAACAAAACTTCCAGTTTCTCAATTTTTGTATTATCTTCTGTTTAGTCTCTTCCCACATATCGTTAGCTTCCACCACAAGAGTCATTTCGTATCCATACTCATAAGTACTTCATTTTATCATGTCTCCATAAATATAGATATTGTTGGACCAATTCTTGTGTGGGTACATAATTTACCGCTATTGCTTTTGTTTTAGCTTCATTAATTTTGTATCCCAAGAAGATGTAAAAGTGTCTTAAAATGTTCCACAACACTGTAGTGTCCCTTTCTGGTTTTGTCATGTATAAAATAATATAATCTGCAAATAGAGCCATCTTTTCCTGACTACCATACCAATTAAATCCTTGAATTTTTGAGTCCCTTATTTTCTTTGCCAATGGTTCTAAATATAAAGCAAATAACAAAGGGGGAGAGTGGACATCCCTGCCTGGTTCCTCTACTCAAGCAAAAATTATTGGAGAGGACCCCACCCACTTTAATCCGCACCTGTGAGCCCTCATATATTCTTCTAATCTGCTTTATAACTGTATCAGGGAAAGCAAATGCTTCCATTTCCCTGCTCATGAAGTCCCAGTCTACTCTGTCCAATGCTTTCTCTGCATCAAGACCCACCAGTAAAAGTGGTACTTTTCTTACATTCTGCTTCCCTCTGGATCATTGGGACCCAGGTGGACAGTAGTCTCTCCTTTGATAGTCACATCGCCACAGTAGTCAGGAAGTCCTTCTACGTGGCACACCTCATCATAAAAGGGTTCTCGTCCAGGAAAAAAGAGGTCATCGTTACCCTCTACTCATCACTCATTAGACCCATTATAGAGTACAACGCCCCTTTTGGAATGTACCTCACAAGACATCTGCACTAGGTGGAAAGGCCACAGAAGTACCTCGCAAAGAGGATTACTGGACTCAAACAAATGCCCTACACTGACCGCCTCAAAAAACTCCAGCTTTACTCCGTAGCATATCGCCTACTCAGAGGTGATCTCTGCCTAACATATAAATCTATGTCAAACCCAGAGCTGTTGAACATGCTACACCTAAAGAAATCCCAATCCCTCCGCGCTACACGCTCTAGGGACCCAAACCTTGTCACCACAATAAACAGGACATGCTGGAGGGATAGATTCCTATCCCAGAGACTTCCCATACTTTGGAACAGGCTACCCATCTATGTCAAGCAAAGTTCTTCATTAACACTCTTCAAGAAAAATCTTGATGAGTGGATGGGAAATAGGAAATACACCCAGGGAATCACTTCTGTGTCTCTGCTCGACAGTGGCACAGGAAAATAACTTTCTTGGGTGGCGTAAGCCAGGGAACCTTGTTGGCTAAGCTTGCATAGGCCCCTGGGCCGATAGCCTAGTACCTACCTATGAACCTATGAATCAATGTACTGCTGATATTGTCAAATGTTTGCCTCCCCTCCACAAAACCACACTGATCCAAATATATAAATTTTGGTATCACTTTTGTCATTCTTTTAGGCATTATAGACATAAACACTTTGTAATCATGGTTAAGTATTGAAATGGGCCTGTATGAAGCTGGATCTGATGGATCTTTACCCTCTTTAGGCATTACCGTTACCACCGCCTTCTTCCAGGATGATGGTACTTCTCCTCTTCTTAAATACTGTTAAACAAAACCTT
Organism: Protopterus annectens; assembly: GCF_019279795.1. Taxonomy (NCBI): domain Eukaryota; kingdom Metazoa; phylum Chordata; order Ceratodontiformes; family Protopteridae; genus Protopterus; species Protopterus annectens. Next base: position 1,093,643,421 of record NC_056730.1, on the reverse strand, counting down.
CCAGATCTTTATCAGTTTCTTTTCCCTCCTAACTTCCAAACTTCCACAGGAATATCATCTATTCCTGGGGACTTTCCTGTAGATTGGTTATACATAGCCATTTCTATCTCATCACTTCCTATCCTGTTAGTAATTGACCCTCATCTACCTTTAACTGTGGCATATTTAATTCTTCCATAAACATTTCCATTTGTACCTTTTCTTGATTTCCATATTTCTCTTCAGTGAATATACAACCACACATTTAATCAGCATTTTATAGGTGCCCCCATTTTCAAAACTCCTTCATGATTGGTAGATTACAAATGTTCATTAGGACCTGGAGCAAATAAACAACCTAGTGTAATAATCCAACTATTTTCTTTCCTGTTTAAAATATTATGCCAACCAATTTTATTTTTCCTATTTCCTTGAATTTTAAACATAAAATGTGCTGTAGGGTGCTGAATAGAATGTTTATAAAGGGCACTGGACAGTCTTTTGTTTCTCATATGACTAATATGTTCCGAAATAGATGTCCCGAGTGGATGTGAAATCTGTCCTACATAAAATGCAGAACATGAACATGTTGCTAAATAAATAATCCAATCAGAACTACAGTTACCTGCAAACTTGATGTCATATACCTTAGGGGTATTTTTACTAGTAAATTGTTTCAACTTCAGAACGTATTTACACAAAGAACAATGGCCACATGGGCCACAACCTGCCAGTAACCCTCCATCGATAGTCATTTGATGCGTAGAATCCAAACAGATTTTGTTTTTTCTTTTGTAGTGGTTAAAGAAAAAACACCCAACGTTTTCCCTCTACAAAATGAGAATCGATATCTGGAGGTTAAACTATTACCCAGCGGAGGTCTGACACTGGATACTTGCATGAGTTTGTTGATTATTTGATAACAAATGGGGCATACATTTTACTTTACATTTTGATATTAATAACATTACTTTTTGCATGTCCAAATCTCACGTAATAATGACGGTACTTTGAATAGTAATGTTTTTCGCAAACACTCACAGTTTAATTTCTTGTTTCACGCAAGTAGTTTTCATCCAAGTCATATTATTCGGAACATCCCACAATTTTTACATATACGTTGTAGCTGTTCTTCTGATCAGAATTATGTTCGACAGCAGCAGGATTTGGTTAACAGATTTTGTCAACATGGTTATAAAAGGGAACATATTATTGAAACTAGTAATTGGGTGTCCAAGCAGAATAGGTCATCTTTGCTGAAATATCAGCCTAGGGATCAAAGGAGGAATCAGACTATCAGATTAACTACTACTTATGGCAGGAATACTTTCAATTTTATGGATGTTGTACATAGATATTGGAGTATCCTGCTTTCTGATAACAGGCTGGGTAATAGATCAGAATGATAACATGCATGCTTTCAGTCGGTCATCAGACGTTTCTTAGATTTGCTGTCCCAGTGGTTGAACCCATCAGTTACAGGTTGTGTTCCTGACTGTGCCACTGACAACTTGAGTTCAGCAAATAAACAGAGCATCAGACAAAGTAACTGGGGATATAAGATTGATCATCTGAGAGTTTGCTCTAATTTCTTAGCCTGGGGATGTTTAGCCATCTAACAAAAGGTACCATCTAACAAGGACTGCGAGCCACATCATCTCAAGAGTTTCCATGATTATACAGCAGTTATGTGGTAATAGTATGTGATGGCTTGCATGTGGATGTATATATCAGCATTTCCTTTTTTCGTTACCACACAGTTCCACATTGAAGTAGCCAACTTTGTAACCTTGTCCTATCTCTACTGCATGCCAGTAATAGTAGTAGCAGAATTCACTGATGATGAAGTTTCTAAAATCAGTCTGATCACTGCAGATAAGAATGTTATTTTTCTTTTTGTTCGACAGGTAATGACCTTCAAATTGGTTATCTTATTATTTTTTTCACTTAGTAGGCTTTATGTATCTCTACAGTAAGCCTTGCTTCCTCCTACACATTGTACTTCCAAAAGCCTTGGTCACAGCCAAATATTGACACTCCTTAACCTGAAACTGTCTTCATCACTATATCCTCTGTCAAGTCAAACACTGTTGAGCACTTGGTATGCCTCCTGAGAACAGAGACCAGCTGGTCTATGGAATGTGTTTGTTTGCACAATAATAAACAAAAGACGGCACGGATCACCCAGTGAGACAAGACACACTTTAATCTCTCCAAAACGTTAGACAGTGAGCGCTTTCATCACAAATAGTGACTTCCACAGACTGACTTTGCACAATGGCTGACTCAGACAGTTGTGGCAATTCTTATAGGTTCATAGGATGTTACTAGCCTGTTGACCCGAGGGTCTTTACAAGCCTAGCAGTTAAATCCCAATATAATACTAAATGAGAGATATCATCTATGCCCAAGGTTTTTCTAGCAAGGACTACCCATGTCCAGGAGAGAAGCCAGGTCAATCCCCAGCAGAAATTTACAGATGTTCTTCGTGTTTCACTGTTGCAGTCATTACATTTGGGTAATCTGCTGGCAGGTTGCCCCCAGTCGGCCTGATTAACAAAGTCTTGGGTCCTGAGTCAGTTGCTGTCCCTTCTTCCATGAAGTCAGGTCGTCAGGGGTATAAAACATGCAGCCGACGCCATTACATCAGTCTTTCTTGCCGTGTGGTGCCCGAAGCAGAAGCAGTTCACAAGTGCTGGTCGGCTGACTCGTGAAATTTTCGTTTTCGAGTTTCAGAACCAAAGTCTTCAACTAAAAAGCTAAGTCCCCCTTTGGGGAAACGTTTTCTTGCTCCTTACCAATGTCAGTAAAAGTTAATAACTGCATTACTTGTGGGAAGCAAATACCTCATAAGGATTTTCATTTGTACTGTATTCCTTGCCTAGGCCCTGATCACAACGTGCCTTACTGTCGGTTTTGTGCTAAATTTAATCAATGCACTATTAAATGTCGGTATATTTTTGCTTCTAAATATTTTGGCTCACGTTTTAATTATCCAGAAATGTCGGTTAGCAATCCGACTACCGGAATACCTAAAAAACACAAAGAAAAAGACAGAGACAGGCTGTCGAGGTCTAAAACTGATGACGATGCTTCTCCTAAGCCAGTCGCCGGTACTCAGTGAGGCGCTTTTGCAGCCCCTGATACCCACTACTTCTGATTTGCAGGCCTCTACTGAGACCCATTCGGTGTCCGGTATGCCTCGAGATGCTTCAGTTATGGAACTCGTGGATGTCTCTACTTTAGGTGGGTCCAGAGCCTCTGTGCAGGCACTGGCTTCTGAGGGTGTTTTCAGGCCTACAGATTTGTATATTAGACAGACACTATCTTCAAAACTAAGGCCAAAATCTAAATCTGTGTCTAAAAAACTGACCCCTGGGCCACATGTGCAGGCCCCTATGCCTAAAAAACAAATGATCAAAATGACTGAAAATTTAATTACTCTGATCAGGGGTAGCCAACCCTCCCCACCCCCTTCTAAGAGGCCTAGGCAAGACATTGATTATGAATCTTCTGAACAGGATTCTATTTCTTCTGACTCTTCTAATGAACAGGATTTGTCTATACCTACTTATGAGGACTCTGATGAAGAAGAGTCCATTCCTTCTGCTTCTCCCCCTGAGGATTTTTCTTTTGGGGAAACTTTGCATACCTTATGGGAACATTTCACTGGGAAAGTCAGGATTTCTCTGAATCTAAGAAGAGACTTAGGGATTTTCTTCTTCCTCCTCAGTGTAGGCCTTTGGCTATACCTCCTGTCCTAGACATTGTTGATGATGTTTTTACAGAATCTAGTATGGCTCCTGATTCTCTGCCTCTGGCTCCTTGTAAGCCAGAGATACTACAGGGCTCCTGACTCCCACAAATTCCTTTTCAAAAATCCAATTGCAGATCCTGAAACCATTTCTCAGGGTCCCAAGGGCATTAAGGCCTCTACTGCTAAAAATCCTACCCCTTCTGATAGAGATTCCAGGGCACTGGATAGATGGGGTAAGAATGTTTACACTTCTGCAACCTTGGCAACCAGCGCTTTAAACTGTCAATGTCATATGCTTAAATACCAGCAGCATATCATGGGACTGCTTAAACAGAAAATTATGTTAATTTCTGACTGTGTAGAAAATAAAGATTTACAGGACTTTTTGCATTCAGCTGAACAACTTGGAAAACATACTTTGCAATGTGGTTTTGATTCTTTGGAGGCCTTTTACAGGGCTGCTGTTACTGGCTCTGTGCTAAGAAGGTATGCTTGACTCAAAGAACAAACTCTGCCTGATCATGTTAAAGCAAAATTGTTGGATGCTCCTTTACAACAGGACCGTCTCTTTGGTAATAAGGCTGAAGAAGTTTTAAAAAAGATGGAAGATAAAGCTAAATCTATGCAAAATGTGAAAGATTTCTTACAAGTGCAACCTCCAAGATTTAGTAGGCACTGGCCTACTAAGAACTGGTCCTTTCCAGTCCCTTCGAGAGCCACTCATGTCAAACCTAGACATTCCAAAGGCTCCAGGTTTCAGTCACAAGGGACTTTTAGAACAAAGCAATGGGGTGCCTCCTCCTCCTACAAATCTGGAAACAACAAGGCACCTCCCTGTGGTAAGCAGTCTCAATGACTTCCCTCTACACTTACCAAGCACTTACCTTTCAGCCACCTCTTTGGGGGGAAAACTGGCACTTCATGTAAGAAACTGGCAACTTATAACCCAGGACAAATGGGTTTTAAATATAGTATCCCAGGGATACAGATTTCATTTCCACACATTGCCAATCCCAAACGGATGGCCAGACCTGCCCCCAAATCAGTGGGCAGAGGCCCAGAAACAAGTACTGTCTTTCATGAACATGGGAGCTGTTCAACCAGTCCCAGAAGAGGAAAAGGGACAAGGTTTCTATTCAAGACTTTTCCCTGGTATCCAGAAAAGATAAAGCATGGCATCCAATTCTGGACTTATCTACTCTAAACACATTTCTGGACATTCCAAAATTCAAGATGCTGACTCTTCAACAGTTACTTGATATGCTGGGCAAATATGCCTGGTTGGTAACTCTAGACTTAAAAGATGCTTACCTGCATATCCCAATCAGGGAATCTTGCAGAAGATACCTCCATTTCAAAGCAGGCTATTTGCATTACCAGTTCTCTGCACTGCCCTTTGGTTTATCTACTGTGCCCAGGGTCTTCACAAAGTGCCTTGCTCCAGTAGTTGCATTTTGCAGGCAAAGAAATATTCAAATATATCCATACCTGGATGATTGTCTAATTCAGCCAGAAAACAGGGACATTTTTCAAAAACATCTGGCGTTTGTAAAAAAGGTTCGAACTTGTCTAGGGTACACCATAAACGAAAAGAAGTCACAACTGGTACCCTCTCAAAAAATTACATTCTTGGGTGCAAGCTTGAATACAACTGCCCAGATGGCTTACCTTACGGCAGAAAAGGATATTCATTTGGTGACTTACTTCAAACAGGTGGCCACAAAAACCCTGCTATCTGCAAGACAAATTCTGCAAGCCTTGGGGTTCATGGCCTCCTGCATTCTTATAATTCCATATGCAAGACTGCATATGAGGAAACTTCGGTGGTACGTAGAGTTTATGGAGTCAACATTGTCACAGCATGGAAACAATGATTCCTATTATACCTTGCCTGCAACTAGAGTTCCTGTGGTGGGCAGAGGCCTGCCACCAAAACAAGGGACTGCCATTCACTCCACCCCCTGCCACCCAAACCCTAACTACAGATGCATCAGACTATGCTTGGGGGGCTCATCTGGCAGGAATGTGCATTCAGGGCAAATGGATCCCAAACCAAATGCACCTTCATATCAATCAAAAAGAGATGCTAGCTGTACAGAATGCACTGACATCCTTCAAGGACTACCTTCATCCAGGACAATTAATGATAAAGACAGACAACACCACAGTTATGTGGTACATAAACAAGCAGGGGGGTACACACTCCTACCCCCTTTACAGACTAGCCATGGCATTGTGGAACATGGCCTTGACCTATCATATTCAACTACAAGCTCAGTTCCTGCCAGGAAAGCTGAATACTCTGGCAGATGGACTAAGCAGAAATCTCATGGACCCACACGAATGGAAACTGGAACCACGGATTTTCAACATGTTGGCATGCAGTGGGGGGAGTCCAGACATAGATCTTTTTGCCTCACCCCAGAACTATCAGTTGGACAAGTTTTGCACAAGAACTCATCACAAAAAAGCCTGGAAAGTGGATGCTCTATCATTCAGCTGGAAAAACCCATCAATCTATGCCTTTCCCCCTCTGCTCTGCTCTCCAAAGTTCTACTAAAAGTCAAACAGGACAAACCAAAAATTATTTTGATTGCTCCAGACTGGCCTTGCCAACACTGGTACCCACTCCTGCGCAGTGTGTCACCATGGCACCTGCCTATGACACCTTACTTACTGTCTCAGCAGAACAATCAAATTCTGCACACTCAGCTCCAAACTTTGAATCTTGCAGCGTGGCTAATCATCTAAATTCACCCTTGACATCCCTCAGCAAACCTGTGATGGATGTCATTTTGGAGGCAAGAAGGCCTAGTACTAGAAAATCTTATGGTGATAAATGGAAAAGATTCTGTGTCTGGAATCAATCAGAAGGGATAAGCACAGCAGTGCCCAATATTCCACAGATTTTACAATATTTAACTGAGATGCTTCACAAGGGCCTGTCCTTTTCTTCCATAAAAATCCATGACTCAGCCATTTCAGCTCATTACAACACAGAACAACCTCCCCTCTTCTCTCATCCCCTGCTAAAGCAGTATCTCAGAGGGGCCAAAAACTTAAGACCACCCAGGAGAGCTCCAACCCCTGCCTAGGACCTCAATTTTGTATTGGAAAAACTCACTTTCCCTCCTTTCGAGCCAGCTGCTACTGCAGATCTAAAATTTCTTTCCTGGAAAGCAGCTTTCCTTTTAGCAGTCACTTCAGCTAGAAGGATTTCCGAATTACAGGCTCTTATGGCAGTGGAGCCTTTCATTATTTTTCATGCAGACAGGGTGTCTCTCAGGACCAATCCATCCTTCATACCTAAGGTGGTATCCAGTGTGGCTCTTAATCAGACCATTCATTTGCCAACTTTCTTTCCCAATCCACAGAGCAAGAGGAAATGGATTCTGCATTCATTGGATGTACACAGACAACATAGATTTTACTTAAACAGGACAAAATCTCAAAGAAAATCTGAACAACTACTGGTGGCATTTGCTGCAGGGGCAGAGGGAAAGGCTATTTCAAAGCAGACTATTTCCAAATGGATAAGCCATTGTATTCGTTTCTGCTGTATGCACCATGGTAAACCTATCCCCCAAGGGATCAGATCTCATTCCACCAGGGCTACATCTACTTCTACAGCTTTTCTCGGAGGTGTTCTTACCAGCGACATTCTAGAAACTGCTACCTGGAGCTCAGTTCATACATTCACCAAACATTACCATTTGCCTTTGTTCTCTAAATCCAGAGCTGGCTTTGCCTCTGCTGTCCTGCAGGGCCTTTAGCTTGTCCTAATGCTGTATAAATAGATCCCCCCAACCATAGCTTTGGGAATCTACCCAAATGTAATGACTGCAACAGTGAAACATGAAGAACATAGTACAGTTGTGTACACTTACCATAAATGTAGATGTTCGAGTGTATTCACTGTTGCAGTCCTGGTTACCCTCCCTCCAACCCCCTGTTTTTTTTTTTCTTACTATACCTCTTCTTTCCTTTACTATGCTTAAAAGCCTTTTTGGTGTATTTGCTTTTGTTTGGAGGTATATTTTTGTGTTTTTAATTACTTAAATATTTGGTTCCCTATTTGGGGGGCACCTGACATCTGGGGCAAGAAAAACTGATGTAATGGCGTCAGCTGCATGTTTTATACCCCTGATGACCTGACGTCATGGAAGAAGGGACAGTAACCGATGCAGGACCCAAGACTTTGTTAATCAGGCCGACTGAGGGCAACCTGCTAGCAGATTACCCAAATGCAATGACTGCAACAGTGAATACACTCGAACATCTACATTTATGGTAAATGTACACAACTGTACTTTTACCATCCAGGTTGCACTTAAACATAGTCATGGAGGTGCTGTGCTTGATATGGTTTGGAAGCCTATTTTCTGAGGCATGGCAACCTCTGAGATGTATCTGTCTCTCCAGCAGGTCCTGTTTATGTCGCAGGCTAGATTGAGGTTCCTGGAACGGGTGACTCTAGTTCCATTTGACTTACAGATGTGCAGCATTTCCATTAGATTTGGGTCAGAGATAGCCCTGTAAACCAGACATAAGTCGCCTTTAAGTAGTCTATACACTACTGAGTGCAGTGACAGTTATTTCAGTTTGTCCATATAAAACATGTGCAGGAGATCCTGAATTTTCTTAGTTAGAAATCTCTGAGGTCTTGTTGTCCGCATACTTGATCTGGCAAAATTTTGCACCTAATGCCATACCTGATGTAACCCTCCCCACTTATCCAGACTTGGGACCGGCACAAAGAAATACAGTGGATTAGCAAGGAGGAAGTAAGTACAGCTATAAAGAGCATAAAGAATGGAAAGGCTGTTGGTCCAGATGACATATCTTTGGAACTATGGAGGTGTGTAGGAGAGTTAGCAGTGGGGTTTTTAACCATATTGTGTAACGAAATCTTGGAAAGTGAGACGATGACCGAAGAGTGGAGAAGAAGTGTATTGGTACCGATTTCTAAGAATAAGGATGATGAACAGAGCTGTAGTAACTACAGAGGGATAAAATTGATCAGCCACAGCATGAAGTTATTGGAAAGGGTAATGGAAGCTAGATTAAGAAGGCATGTGATGATTAGTGAGCACCAGTACGATTTCCTGACTGGAAAGAGCAGTATAAATGCAATGTTTGCTCTGAGGGTGTTGATGGAGAAGTATAGAGAAGGTCAGAAGGAGTTACATTTTTGTCTTTGTGGACTTAGAGAAAGCATATGACAGAGTGCCTAGAGAGGAGCTGTGGTATTGTATGCAGAAGTCGGAAGTGACAGAGAAGTATGTAAGAGTGATACAGGACGTGTACGAGGGCAGTGTAACAGTGGTGAGGTCTACGGTAAGACCGATGGATGCGTTCAAGGTGGAGGTGGAATTACATCAAGGATCAGCTCTGAGCACTTTCTTATTTGCAATGCTGATGGACAGGTTGACAGAGGAGATCAGACAAGCATCTCAATGGACTATTATGTTTGTGGATGACATTGTGATCTGTAGTGAGAGCAGGGAACAGGTTGGGGAGACCCTGGAGAGGTGGAGATATGCTCTATAGAGGAGAGGAATGAAGGTCAACAGGACTAAGGCAGAATATACATGTGTGAATGAGAGGCAGAACAGAGGAATGGTGAGGATGCAGGGAGTAGAGTTGGTGAAGTTGGATGAGAGTAATGGTGAGTGTAGGCAGGGTGTAATGGGTGGAGAAGAGTGTCAGGAGTGATTTGTGACAGTGGTTTGCTGCAGGTGTCTGGTATGATGCATACCAAAATGAGAATTATATTCAATAACAGTTCTGATGAGGGATGAATATAGGGGAGTTATAACCTCTTTTGCTCTTGAGGTGATGCCTTTGCTAATTAGGTGAGTGACGTAGAATGCTTTCCTCAAAACAGTAGACATATGGTGGTCAAAGATGAGGTCACAGTCAACTTATGTTCCCAGGTCTCTCACTACTGAATTGGAGCTGAGGGTATTTGTTGTTTATTTTGTAATCAGCAGGGACATTGTTTTTACTGAAGGGAATGATGATGCATTTTTTAGCATTTAGTTTAAGACCATGGCTTTGGCACCAATCACTGGTCTGTGTAAGCCCCTTTTGAAGAACCCTGACATCGCTATGAGATTCAATGATAGCACCTAATTTGTAGTCATCAGCAAACTTGGTTAACCACAGCCCCTCCATTTTGGCCTGGACTACTGCGAAGTATATGCCAACCAAGAGGGGGCCCAGCACTGACCACTGTGGGACCCCACTGGTGACAGGTCAGCTAGCAGAGGTAAAGTCTCCCACTTTGACTGAGTGTTGTCGATCTGTGAGCCAGTTTGCAACCCACCTGACAACTCAGGGGTTGATTTTCAACTGGGTTAGTTTGTCAGTGATGTGGGATAGTGTTGAAGGCCTTGGCCAAGTCAAGATAGGCTGTGTGCATGGCTTTGGCCTCATCTGTGGCTCTGGTCACATTCTCGAAGAAGTCCACCAGATTTGGCCGGCATGACCTGCCCTTGACAAAACCAAACTAGGACAGATCCAGGGTTTGGAGGTCACTTATATCCTTATTTATGAGGACCATGATGATTCATTTCATTGCCTTACAGATGAGGCTGGTTACAACTTATAGGTCTATAGTTACCCAGATCTGTTGCCAAGCCACCTTTGTGGAGGGGAATAACATATGATGTTATGTTGTCCTTTCTCACCTTCATTCTTACAGTGTCTATTACCTTTGTCAAAACTTGTTATATTTGCATATTTTTAACTTGAGTCATATTAGATTTAACTTGTGTCTTCTTGCTGCGTTTGTTAAATAGTGATATTTTTTTCCCCTTTAGCTTGGCTTTTGCCGTTGCTTTCTAGGCCCCTTTGGTATCCTGTGTAGTGGTGGTGGTTCGTTTGTTAGTCTCTTTATAGCTCATTTAAGTTAGAGAGCTATTCGACCATTTAAGTTAGAGGGCTTGTACTGTTTTATTGTTTTGTATGGAAAATAGAACCGTTTTACTTTAAAGAGGTCCTATTTTTCTTCCCCTGGTTGTCGCTCCTTGTGTTGTCCTGTAGTAACCCTTTGGTTTAGCTTTAGCATATCAGTCTTAGCTAAAGAAACTTTCTTGTTGTTGTTGTTTTTGCTGTCGCCTTTAGGGTCTTAACTTGAAAATGTCTAAAGACCAAAAAGAGGGAGAACATAACCCTTCAGGCTTTAAGAAATGTCAAAAGTGCTCACAAAACATGTCCATCATGGATGGACATGTTGTTTGTGTTTATTGCCTTAGTGCCATTCATCTCCAAGAAGACTGCACCTTCTGTCATTCATTTAGTGCTAGAGTTCTCAGGAAAGGAGAAACAAGGTGAATCTAAAAGGGCTCTTAAAGCCTTCTTTTGAGGAAGCCATTCACAGTTCTTCCTCCTCTTCTTCGTCTCCTTCCTCAAAAAAGGATAAGTTTCAGAAAAGACAATCTCCAGCAACATCGGCTCAGTCGGAGCCACCAGTCAAATTTCCTAAAATTTCAAAGGTGACTACTTCCTCGGCTCCACAGTCCTCTGAGCCGTCATCGGTCTTTTTGTTGACAGGCCTGGTACCTTGGCTCCAAAGCCTTCAGAGCCGCAAGATACCTCCACTCGGAGCCAGTCCATTGATATTTCGCTGGTTTCTCTGACACTGAGATCACCATCCTTTCATAGGTCTCGCTCTCCTTCCCTATCTTCCAGGTCTACCAGAAGCTTATCTGATGATGACATGGAATGGATGGCGCGGACACTCCTGAAGTCGCCGGCACTGACTAAATTATTCTCGGCTCCCACCCATTTGGTCTCAGAGCCTACTGTACCCACTGTTGTTCCTCTCCAAATGACAGTGGTTCTTCAGAGCCAGAGAGCTTGGTACCACCTACTGTGGACTCGGTTCAGGGTCCCCCTTTGGTGTTCATGGAGCCGACATCTGCTCCGACTCTCCCGGCGCCATCTGCGGAGTTTGGGAGCCTGGGTTCCCTGTTTGGCCCTGGGGGGGGTGGATTCACGGCCCCGATCTTCTTCGGTGTCGAGTCTACCTCTCAAAGCATCAGCCCAGGTTAGCTCGGCTCCCACATCAGCCTCAGGTCCGATCTCGTTGGCTCCGTTGCCTTCCTCTGTCTCCTCGGATCCGGGTGAGTCTTCTGAGCTGGCGGGATCTGCCTTTGAGCTGATGAGGAGTGTGTTGTTTACCCATTCAGCACCACAGAGGGATACCAGTACTTGTCCCCCTAAGGCACTGGCTACTGCCTCAGCACCACTCATTCCACAGGACAGCAGAGATCCAGAGCCTCAGGATCCCCCAATGGGTGACCCCCTCTCCTCCGAGGCCTCCCCAGAATTTCTTTCTGAGGAGCCACCTCGGAAGAGAACCTGCAAGAGGAAGCATGTTGACTCCCCAGATGAGTCCATCACTTCAGACACTGACCTCGATGAGTCGGAAGGGTCCTCACGGTCGTCCTCTGATGATATCTCATTTGCAGATATTCTAGAGATCCTCAAGCAAAGAGGCAGCTGGCAGGCCACCACCCCTTCTGATGAGGAGTCAATGTACCTGAAGGCTTTTGGGTCTCAACCTTCAGCCTCCTGGGTGTCTCTGCCTTTCGATGAGCTAATGGACCTGGTTAGTCGAAAGGCATGGGAGTCACCTGACACTATGGAACCAGACCTTGGAGGCCAAACAAATTTTTGTCAGCTCCTTCGGGCAAGGATTTTCTAATTAAGGGGGTACCCGTAGATGCTGTGATGGTGGCAGCAGCCACCAAGAAGGAACATGCAGAGACTTCCTCATCTGTTCATCCTCCGAATAAAGACTTTCGAACGATGGACAGATACGGGAAGCATGTATTTTCTTCAGCGACTTTTTAACAGCGATCGCTGAACTACTTATCCCACTTTACAAGACTACAAAGAGATCTCCTGAAAGAGCTAGGAGATACTCTACAAGGTTCATTAGCTACGGGGGTGAATGAGAAGGTCTCCTCCCAGCTTTTGTCAACTCCTCCATGAGGCTCATCTCCTATGCAGCAGATGTAGCAAGTAGGGCAGCGGGTTCTGGAGTTTCCCTTAGGAGACACTCCTGGATGCGCTTGTGCAATTTTGCAGAGCCCTTTAAGTCTACCTTTACTAACGCCCCTTTTGATGGTTCCTCACTCTTTTGACCCAAAGTAAAAGACACTTTAACCCGGTGCAAGCAGGAAGGTAAAACTCTCTCTGCCATTGGAGTACGTTTTTCTGTTCCTTCAAGACCTTATCCCAAAGGCCAGAAAAGTGGAAAGATGTGGTTCAAAAGATCCCATAGATTTTTCCAGGACGCACGGGGTGATACCTTCCCAGAGGGAGGGTAGTAATGGTAGATGCCACCCCAGAGGCAGAGGGGGTCCGCAAAACCAGGGTGACCGTGATTCCTTTCGCAGACACCCTTATTAGCGCTCCTGAAAGGAGGCTCGACTGCTTTACTCTGGAGGCATTCGGGGGACGCTTATCAATACACACAGAAGCCTGGCAAAATATTACAAACGACAAATGAGTACTAAATATAATATCCAGAGGATACTCCATCCCTTTTTCCAACCCCGTCCCACAGACCAAAACTATCCCAGATGTTCCACCCAATCTAAGGGAACAAGCAAATATAGATATTCAAAAGTTGCTCCACAAAAGAGTCATCCAAGAAGTCCCTCAGACCAAATAGGATTCGGAACTTACTCAAGATTCTTTTTGGTGCCAAAAGGAACAGGGGACTGGAGGCCCATATTAGACCTAAGCAAGTTAAACAAATCTGTCAAGAAGTCAAAGTTCTGAATGGTGACACTGCAGTCTATACTTCCCTTTTTAGGGAAAGACGATTGGATGTGCTCGATAGACCTTCAAGATGCTTACTACTACATAAAAATGGACAGGACATCAAGAAGCTACTTACGCTTCTGGCTGGGAGCCAGCCATTACCAGTTCAAAGCTCTTCCCTTTGGTCTCATCACAGCCCCCAGAGTGTTTACCAAATGTATGGCAGTAGTCACGGCTCACCTGAGATGTCTAGGATTCCATGTGTTTCCCTATCTAGACGACTGGCTCCTATCTGCCACCACCAAGAATCTACTCCTACAAGCCAGGGACCTAACTTTGGACATCTGCGATCAGTTGGGCATTACAGTAAATTTTCAAAAATCTGCCTCGTTGCCCTGTCAACATATAACATTCATAGGCACAGATGTAGACACTTCATCTGTGGTAGCACGTCTTCCAACAGAAAGAGTTATAGCACTCAGCAAATACTTCACCTCCTTCCCAAGACCAAAGTGAAAGCAAAGATAATTCTAAAGTTACTAGGAACAATGGCCTCCACGATTACATTAGTCCCTCTTGCCAGAATACACATGAGGATTCTTCAATGGCTATTGTTCTCCCAGTGGTCACTTCAAGAGCTTCCGATGTCTCATCTGATCAGAATTACAGAATCTTGCAAGAACGACTTAAGATGGTGGATACACTCCACTCATGTGACAATAGGCAGACCTTTCGTTCCACATCAACCAATAGCTACAGTGACCACGGACGCTTCCCAGATGGGGGAGGGGGGCATTATCTGGGAAGAACAGTCCAAGGTACATGGCAAGAACATGAAGCTCACTTGCATGTAAATGTTCTGGAGATGAGAGCAATGCTTCTTCGGTTGCAAGCACTTCAGGATTCTCTCCCTCTAGGGACTATTGCGATACAGTCAGACAATATGTCTGTGGTTTGGTACTTAAACAAGCAGAATAAAAGGGGGAGACACATACAGTAGATTGTAGGGACTGGCTATGCAAAAGATCTCCAAAAGTACTTATTCCACAGTTGTGGAGCCATGAAACTGGCTACTGGAATAGGTGGAGAGGGAGTCCATAGCAGTATTCAGGATTCAAAAAAGCATGAGATAGGTGCATATGGGTTAAGGAGACAGTGGAGATGAAGGGGAGGTAAAATGTTGAGGCACTTAGAGCAGATTAGTTAGACTTTATTGGCTTTTTCTGCCATCAGGTAAATGTAATGTAAGTGTAATGTATGATCTTAAAACTAAATTTTATTAAACTGGTTCAGGCATAAGGCAGACAAACATGCCATCAAATTTGTCTGTGATACCATATATGTTTACATGGGATTTGATCAAGAAACACCTTTAGTTAAGGATTCAGTCATTGCCAAAGGATTTCAGGGAACATATCCTTAATGTCTTTCTGAAGGATTTTCTTTTTGTTTTTCTGATTCTCAATAAGTGTTTAAGAAGGTGGAAGAAAAGGGAAAGCATACAGATAGTGAAGCAGTTATTTCACCCCTATCCATTAATGCACTATACATTGTCTTGCAAGACAGTGGCTTTTTAATACAAATCAGACATTATTTCATCAGTTCAGGCATGAAAAAGCCTTTGAAAAAAGGCTGCTGGAGAGTCAGTAAAGGTTGGAGCAAGCAACAGGAAAGAAGTAAAGGTAATTTTTGCCCCCCTTCTTCTCAAGACAGTGCCCCTGTATATTGACTATCCACTCCCCACCCCTTTTCCTCAGTGTCCTCCCTCCCACCTGTTTGAAGGAAGATTTGTCAGCTTTAAAGAACAATGGTTAACTCTGACCACATATGCTTGGATGTGATGGAGCTCACTGTCATGTACGCGCCTTTTAAATATCTATGGAGTAGAGTGCATTGGTGCATCTTCTAAGTAGATCCTCCCCAGTCTTCACAATTGAGGATTGAATCCACAACTCTTTCACATCTTCTTACTTGTCTGGGGACCTTCAGATATGGGTCTCTTTCAATGTCTTTGAAGGAGAACTGCATCAACAGACTGAAAGAAAAAACATGTTTATTTCATCATGTCTTGGATGTTTTCTATATTTTAACACCACTTTTGTACTGTATACACTTTTTATATTTTTAAATATAATTCCAGAGTCTGCCCAAGTGGGGTCAAGCATCTTGATTTTTTAGTCTACCGCTAGGTAGCCCACAATGCAGTGTTTGGCTTTAAAATATTACATTATATCCCCTAAGTTTCTGTCAGTGCATTGAAATTACATGTGTTTTCACATATACCCTGCTTTCTTTTAGTCAGTCAGGTTTAATTACCAATCTGAAGTAGTTTACTTCATTTGGTCTTCAACCTGTGGGAATACAGATCCGTATCAGATCCGAGCCGGCAAAGATTACTAGCATCAGCTCCGAGCTCCAGACTTCTCCCCTTACCCATAATACACCTCCACTGCCTTCCATCCCCAGAGATCTTGTTTGCCGCGATTTGTAAAACATTGTGTCTCTAGAGCTCCAGCCAGCAGGGTGATTCTGATTGTAAATTTTTCTAAAATTTCTGTTACTTTTAGCCGTTTCAGGTTAGTATAGGTACTCTCCCTCCCTCCCCATCGCTTTGCTGTCGAGTGTAGGTTTGTAGTTGTAGTTAGTTTAGAGTAGTTTGTCTGTGGTGACCCCCCCCCCCCACCTTAGTCAGTCTAGTCTGGCGAGTGGGTGTGTGTTATTAGTATAAAGAAAGAAAGTTTTTGGTCTGTCTCTTTCTTTTTTTAAGGCTTCATTCTTGATAGTATGGTGGAAAAGCTTATTTTAAGCGCTGCACAGAGTGTGGCTATAAACTTTCCCCAGCGGATGGCCACACTCTGTGCATGTTGTGCTTAGGTGTGGCCCACCTTAATGTGGAGTGCTCCATTTGTGCGGGGTTCAATCTCCGAGCTTTGAAGGATAGAAAGGCCAAGTTGGCCTTCAAAGGTCTTCTGCCTGCCACTGTCCCAGGACCTCTCGTCCCCGAGCAAGTCTGCATGGATCTGTGACTCCCCTCGGCTCTGGTCCCTGAGGTTCTCCCTGGAGCCGGAGGAGGCATGTTCAGTCTCCCAGGCCTCGGTTCCCCAACCGGCCAGGTCGGAGTCCATGGCCTCATCTCTGTCGACCCGTTTTTTTATCCGACATGAATCTGTATAAGATGATGAGGCGCTTTATCCGTACACAGATCTAGATGGGGGTCTTGCCAGCCATTCCTTTTTTTCAGTTAATTTCTCCTTCGCCAATCCGACCTTCGGCTTCGGAGTTCTCAGATCCGAGGTTGGCCTTGGTCAGGGGGTCGACACCAACGGTCCTTGCGTCCTCGATGCCGACAGCTGCCTAGAGCATGTCGGATCCGAGCCGCTCTTGGAGCCGGAGCCTGGGTGTCAGATCCAAGGGAGTGGAACCTTTTTCATCGGCTCCAGCGTAGTTGGGCCAGGTTCCCTCCCTTGGAGCTTCATCCACTTCAGGTCCTGTTCCGATTCTCGCAGCGGATCTGGGGAGACCGGCCTCCTTATTAGCTTCCCAGGAGGTCTGCTGTCCTTCGGCATTCAATGTGGTAGAACAGATCCTTTCCATCGGATCGAGGCCCCTGACTGCCCCCTCGGACTCCGCCCAGACCCCCTCGGTTTTATCTTCGGTCCTCATTGTCTTACTAGAGGAACAGCCTGTTCCTGAAGAGCCCTAGACAGTTCCCCCAGAGGAACAGATGGCTTGTGAGCTCTCCCCGGAGATCCCCATGGGAGATGTGCCTCACAAGCATACGTGCAAGAGGAGGCATTTGGACTCTCCTGAGTCCCTAACCTAGGACACAGATTTAGATGATGTGTAGGGCTCCCCAGGATCACCTGTCTCCTTTGGAGACATCATGGAGATCCTACGCCAGCGAGGAGGTTGGTCTGCCCCCAAGGCCTCCTCTGATAAGTCTGTAATTCTGGAGGCTTTCGGCATGGGCCCGTCTACGTCTTGGGTGTCCCCACCCACGGATCCTTTAGTGGATTTGATCACCTCATGGGTGTGGAAGGAACCAGATACCATGGAGCTGATCCCTAAGTGTCCCAATAAGGCTCTGTGTCCCCCTATTGACAGGCCTTCCTGGAACAAGGGCTCCTCAGTGGACGCCATGGTGGTAGCAGCAGCCACGAAAAAGGAACAATCTCAGGAAAGTTCTTTGGTCCACCCTTTGGACCGAGAGTCACAAATGATGGACCGCCTAGGGAAGCGGGTGTATGCTTCAGGTACCTTTTCAATAAGGGCGCTGAACTACTTGGCCCATGTCATGAAATGACGGCTCAACTCTTTTCGGTAAGACTGTCAAGGAGACACTAGTCCAGAGTGAGAAGGATGGGAAGACACTATCTGCTGTCAGGATCCTCTTCTCTAACCCTCAAAGGTCCTTTTCCTGGAACCAGAGAGGGCAAAAGAAGATGTGGTTCTAGAAGTCTTAGTATTCCCAGGACACTCAGGGCTCTTCTTCCCCTAGAGGCAGGGGGGGGACAGAATGGACACCGGCCCAGAGGCCGAGGGGGTCTGCGAAACTTCGGGTCTCGAGAACCATTCTCGGACAGACCCGGGCAGCAACCCTGAGGGATTGCCCAGCTGCTCTACTCTGAAGGCAGTCGGGGGATGATTGTTCTTGCACCCAGCAGCATGGGAGTCCATAACAACTGACCCGCTGGGTGCTTCATATCATATCCAGAAGATATTCTATCCCCTTTGTGGGTTCCCCCATAACTCCCAAACACCTCCTGGACATTCCACCCACACAAAGGAAGGCAGAAGCACAGGAAATCTCGAAGCTGCTAGGAAACCGAGCCATCGAACCCGTCCCCCCAGATCAGTCCATATCGGGCTTCTACTCCAGGTTCTTTTTGGTGCCAAAGAAAACGGGGGACTTAAGGCCCATCCTGGACCTCTCTACCCTGAACCTGTCAGTTGCCAAAGAAAAGTTCTGTATGGTCACACTGCAGTCCAGTCCATCATGCCATACCTGCAAGAGAGCGACTGGATGTGCTTGTTAGATCTCCGGGATTCTTACTATCACATAAAACTGCACAGAAGCTCCAGGAGGTTCCTCTGCATCCGATTAGGGGCCAATCATTATCAATTTCAAGCCCTACCCTTTGGTCTCACCACAGCCCCCAGGGTGTTTACTAAAGTGATGGCAGTTGTAGAGGCTCACCTGAGGCTTCAGGGGATTCGGGTCTATCTGTACCTGGATAATTGGCTCCTCACTGCCTCCACCAGGCATCTACTTTCCCAAACCAGGGATTACTTTTTGAAACTTGCCCTGAGTTTGGGTGTCGCAATCAACACAGTCAAGTCTCTGCTAGAGCCTGTATAGGTGATAGATTACATTGGTGCCAGGATAGCCACACTACAGTGCAAAGTGTTCCTGACCTTGGAGAGAGTTCAAAACCTCAGGATGCATGTCTGCCTAATTTACCGATGTCCTTCATGGATGCATCTGCAGTCATAACAAGTGGGTTGTCCTGTCGTCAGGCAGCCCTGCAGTCGGCCGGATTCCAAAGTCCGGGTCCGCTTCGCTGATGTCGCCTCCACCCGACGTCATCTCTGTTGGCGTTCGGTATAAAAGCATCAGCCGACGCCATTTTCCTCAGTCTTTCTTGCAGCGTGGCGCCAAGCAGAAGCTGTTCGCAAGTGCCGGTCGGTCGGATCCAGAGATTACTTCTGCGAATACTACTTCAAGACTTCTAAAGCTAAGTACCCGCTGGGGACTCTTTCTTGCCTCGCCGATGTCAGAAAAAGTTAACAATTGTTTAACCTGTGGGAAACAAATACCTCATAAAGATTTCCACTCTTACTGTCTGCCTTGTTTAGGCCCAGCCCACTTTATCGTAGCAGCCTGTTCGGCCTGTGCCTCCTTCAACCGACGAACGCTTAGGCGCCGGTCGGAGTTTGCAGAACAGTTTTTCGTTCTGATTTTCGTACATTATGCCGCCGGATCCTCCGACTACCCAATCTACCAAAAACGCAAAGATAAAGACCGACACTTCAGCGGTCCGCGGTTTCGCCGAAACCACGCAAAGCAAACTCATGAGTGTCTCGGTTTCGCTGAAACCGAAAACTGATCAAAATACAGCTGAACCTATTTTTACAACCGAGGCCCTGCTACAACTCTTGAATCGACCTCAGAAATTTTACCCACTACGGTGGTTGACTTATCAGACACCATCCCTTGGATGTCTCTACCCCAGCACGTGGTGCTGCTAGGCCTCCAGCAGTCATGTCCATTAAGGCCTTCACAGGGCTAAAGCAGCCAAGACTACTAAAACAGTGCCTGTTAAACCCCCACATCCAGGCCCCCTTCTAGTTCTCAAATGCTTTGGCAGAAGATTTAATTTCTTTAATTAGAGGATCTCAATCTCACCCAGACAGGGCCTCTCAGCCCCCAGAGAAGAGACCTAGGGCAGAGCCCCTGAGCCAGTGTCTTCTGATGATTCTGCTGATGAATCAGACATAACTGACCAGCCAGAGGCTCCTTCTCCAATTTTGAAGATTCTGATGCTGAAGAATCCATTCCAGCTGCTTCCCCACCAGAAGAATTCTCCTTTGGGAAACCTTGCATGCCATGCAGAACAGTTCCAATGGCAGCAACAGGATTTTCAGACTCCAGAAAAGACTTAGAACTTTTCTGCACCTCCCACAGCACAGGCCCTTAGCTACCTCCTGTTCTCTGTGGTGGATGATGCTTTCAATGATGTTTGCTCCGCCTCCAGATTCTTTACCCCAGCCCCTGCCAAACCAGACAGATTTTACAGGGTGCCAGATACTCATCACCACCTTACAAGGCCCCACTTGCAGACCCCGAAACTATATCCCAGGGTCCCAAGGCTGTAGCCACACCACAGCTAAAACCCCATTCCTTCTGAAAGGGAAGCAAGGTCATTAGACAGATGGGGTAAAAAGGTCTACACTTCAGCTACTCTCTCAGCTAGAGCTTTAAACTGTCAGTTTCACATGATACAATACCAAGAGTTTATGCTTGATCAGTTAACTAAAAAACTAACCACTGATGAATCTCTTGATAAGAAATATTTATTAGAGATGGTAAATAACATACAACAGGTTAGCAACCATTCCTTAAAATGTGCTATGATGCACTGGAGGTTTATTTAGATCAGCCATGACAGGCACAGTGATAAGAAGGCATGCATGGCTAAAGGAACAAGCTTTACCGGATCATGTTAAAGCTAAGTTGCTAGATGCTCCTATGGACAAGACAAGTTTGTTTGGTACACCTGCCCAGCAGGTTAAGTGAAGAAAATGGAAGAAAAGGCAAAATCTGTTCAAACTGTTAAAGATTTCTTGCAGGTTCAACCCCAAGGTTTAGCAGGAACTGGCCTGCCAAAATTGGTCCTTTCCTGACTCCACAAAATTTCAAAGGGCAGGAATAGACGTTCCAGAGGCAGAAACCAATCCAGAGGAGGTGCCTACAGAGGACGACAGTGGCAAGGTAACAACAGAGGCACAGACACAGCCACTGCCACTACATCAGCACAACCACAGTGACTTATCCTAAACTACCTACCAGGGAACAAATAGCAGCTCCTCTAGGCGGAAAGTTAACCTTATTTTCAAAGAACTGGCACTACATAACAAAAGACAAGTGGATTTTACAAACCATAGATCAAGGTTACCGGGTTTCACTTCCACACTTTACCAGTCAAAAGAGGAATGCCAAATCTACCTCCAAATCAAAAACAGAGGCTCTACGCCAGATAATGGAGTTAGCAATCATGAGAGCTGTGGAAAGAGTGCCAACAGCAGAACAAGGAAAGGGTTCTATTCCAGACTATTCCTAGTTCCAAGAAAGGAAAAAGTTGGAGACCAATTCTCGACCTGTCCACCTTAAATACATACATCATTGTCCCAAAATTCAAAATGCTGACCCTACAGCAACTTCTTCCCATGCTGGGCAAGGAGTCTTGGCTGGTAACTCTAGATCTCAAGGAGGCATACCTGCACGTCTCCCATTCACCAATCTGCAGAAGATACCTCAGATTTCTTGCAGGATCAGAGCACTATCAATTCTCAGCATTGCCCTTTGGCTTATCTACTGCGCCCAAATGCCTTTTTTGTCTGTGATACCATATATGTTTACATGGGATTTGATCAAGAAACACCTTTAGTTAAAGGATTCAGTCATTGCCAAAGGATTTCAGCGCACATATCCTTAATGTCTTTCTGAAGGATTTTCTTTTTGTTTTTCTGATTCTCAATCAGTGTTTAAGAAGGTGGAAGAAAAGGAAGCTATGCAGATAGTGAAGCAGTTATTTCACCCCTATCCATTAATGCACTATACATTGTCTTGCAAGACAGTGGCTTTTTAATACAAATCAGACATTATTTCATCAGTTCAGGCATGAAAAAGCCTTTGAAAAAAGGCTGCTGGAGAGTCAGTAAAGGTTGGAGCAAGCAACAGGAAAGAAGGAAAGGTAATTTTTGCCCCCCTTCTTCTCAAGACAGTGCCCCTGTATATTGACTATCCACTCCCCACCCCTTTTCCTCAGTGTCCTCCCTCCCACCTGTTTGAAGGAAGATTTGTCAGCTTTAAAGAACAATGGTTAACTCTGACCACATATGCTTGGATGTGATGGAGCTCACTGTCATGTACGCGCCTTTTAAATATCTATGGAGTAGAGTGCATTGGTGCATCTTCTAAGTAGATCCTCCCCAGTCTTCACAATTGAGGATTGAATCCACAACTCTTTCACATCTTCTTACTTGTCTGGGGACCTTCAGATATGGGTCTCTTTCAATGTCTTTGAAGGAGAACTGCATCAACAGACTGAAAGAAAAAACATGTTTATTTCATCATGTCTTGGATGTTTTCTATATTTTAACACCACTTTTGTACTGTATACACTTTTTATATTTTTAAATATAATTCCAGAGTCTGCCCAAGTGGGGTCAAGCATCTTGATTTTTTAGTGTACCGCTAGGTAGCCCACAATGCAGTGTTTGGCTTTAAAATATTACATTATATCCCTAAGTTTCTGTCAGTGCATTGAAATTACATGTGTTTTCACATATACCTGCTTTCTTTTAGTCAGTCAGGTTTTAATTACCAATCTGAAGTAGTTTACTTCATTTGGTCTTCAACCTGTGGGAATACAGATCCATTATCAGATCCGAGCGGCAAAGATTACTAGCATCAGCTCCGAGCTCAGACTTCTCCCCACCCATAATACACCTCCATGCCTTCCATCCCCAGAGATCTTGTTTGCCATGATTTGTAAAACATTGTGTCTCTAGAGCTCCAGCCAACAGGGTGATTCTGATTGTAAATTTTTCTAAAATTTCTGTTACTTTTCGCCGTTTCAGGTTAGTATAGGTACTTTCCCTCCTCCCATCGCTTTGCTGTGAGTGTAGGTTTGTAGTTGTAGTGGTTTAGAGTAGTTTTGTCTGGTGACCCCACCTTAGTCAGTCTAGTCTGGGGAGTGGGTGTGTGTTATTAGTATAAAGAAAGAAAGTTTTTGGTCTGTCTCTTTCTTTTTTTAAGGCTTCATTCTTGATAGTATGGTGGAAAAGCTTATTTTAAGCGCTGCACAGAGTGTGGCTATAAACTTTCCCCAGCGGATGGCCACACTCTGTGCATGTTGTGCTTAGGTGTGGCCCACCTTAATGTGGAGTGCTCCATTTGTGCGGGGTTCAATCTCCGAGCTTTGAAGGATAGAAAGGCCAAGTTGGCCTTCAAAGGTCTTCTGCCTGCCACTGTCCCAGGACCTCTCGTCCCCGAGCAAGTCTGCATGGATCTGTGACTCCCCTCGGCTCTGGTCCCTGAGGTTCTCCCTGGAGCCGGAGGAGGCATGTTCAGTCTCCCAGGCCTCGGTTCCCCAACCGGCCAGGTCGGAGTCCATGGCCTCATCTCTGTCGACCCGTTTTTTTATCCGACATGAATCTGTATAAGATGATGAGGCGCTTTATCCGTACACAGATCTAGATGGGGGTCTTGCCAGCCATTCCTTTTTTTCAGTTAATTTCTCCTTCACCAATCCGACCTTGACCGGAGTTCTCAGATCGAGGTTGGCCTTGGTCAGAAGTCGACACCAGCGGTCCTTGCGTCCCTCGATGCGACACCTGCCTAGAGCCTGTGGGATCCGAGCCGCTCTTGATGCTGGAGCCTGGGTGTCAGATCCAAGGGAGTGGAACCTTTTGCATGCGCTCCAGCGTAGTTGGGCCAGGTTCCCGCCCTTGGAGCTTCATCCACTTCAGGTCCTGTTCCGATTCTCGCAGCGGATCTGGGGAGACCGGCCTCCTTATTAGCTTCCCAGGAGGTCTGCTGTCCTTGGCATTCAATGTGGTAGAACAGATCCTTTCCATCGGATCGAGGGCCCCTGACTGCCCCCTCGGACTCCGCCCAGACCCCCTCGGTTTTATCTTGGTCCTCATTGTCTTACCAGAGGAACAGCCTGTTCCTGAAGAGCCCTAGACAGTTCCCCAGAGGAACAGATGGCTTGTGAGCTCTCCCCGGAGATCCCCATGGGAGATGTGCCTCACAAGCATACGTGCAAGAGGAGGCATTTGGACTCTCCTGAGTCCCTAACCTAGGACACAGATTTAGATGATGTGTAGGGCTCCCCAGGATCACCTGTCTCCTTTGGAGACATCATGGAGATCCTACGCCAGCGGAGGTTGGTCTGCCCCCAAGGCCTCCTCTGATAAGTCTGTAATTCTGGAGGCTTCGGCATGGGCCCGTCTACGTCTTGGGTGTCCCCACCCACGGATCCTTTAGTGGATTTGATCACCTCGTGGGTGTGGAAGGAACCAGATACCATGGAGCTGATCCCTAAGTGTCCCAATAAGGCTCTGTGTCCCCTATTGACAGGCCTTCCTGGAACAAGGGCTCCTCAGTGGGCCATGGTGGTAGCAGCAGCCACGAAAAAGGAACAATCTCAGGAAAGTTCTTTGGTCCACCCTTTGGACCCGAGAGTCACAAATGATGGACCGCCTAGGGAGGCGGGTGTATGCTTCAGGTACCTTTTTCAATAAAGGCTGAACTACTTGGCCCATGTCATGAAATGCCAGCTCAACTCTTTTCGGTAAGACGTCAAGGAGACACTAGTCCAGAGTGAGAAGGATGGGAAGACACTATCTGCTGTCAGGATCCTCTTCTCCTAACCCTCAAGGTCCTTTTCCTGGAACCAGAGAGGGCAAAAGAAGATGTGGTTCTAGAAGTCTTAGTATTCCCAGGACACTCAGGGCTCTTCTTCCCCTAGAGGCAGGGGGACAGAATGGACACCCGGCCCAGAGGCCGAGGGTCCTTGAAAAGGTCTCGAGAACCATTCTCGGACAGACCGGGCAGCAACCCTGAGGGATTGCCCAGCTGCTCTACTCTGAAGGCAGTCGGGGATGATTGTTCTTGCACCCAGCAGCATGGGGTCCATAACAACTGACCAGCTGGGTGCTTCATATCATATCCAGAAGATATTCTATCCCCTTTGTGGGTTCCCCCATAACTCCCAAACACCTCCTGGACATTCCACCCACACAAAGGAAGGCAGAAGCACAGGAAATCTCGAAGCTGCTAGGAAACCGAGCCATCGAACCCGTCCCCCCAGATCAGTCCATATCGGGCTTCTACTCCAGGTTCTTTTTGGTGCCAAAGAAAACGGGGGACTTAAGGCCCATCCTGGACCTCTCTACCCTGAACCTGTCAGTTGCCAAAGAAAAGTTCTGTATGGTCACACTGCAGTCCAGTCCATCATGCCATACCTGCAAGAGAGCGACTGGATGTGCTTGTTAGATCTCCGGGATTCTTACTATCACATAAAACTGCACAGAAGCTCCAGGAGGTTCCTCTGCATCCGATTAGGGGCCAATCATTATCAATTTCAAGCACTACCCTTTGGTCTCACCACAGCCCCCAGGGTGTTTACTAAAGTGATGGCAGTTGTAGAGGCTCACCTGAGGCTTCAGGGGATTCGGGTCTATCTGTACCTGGATAATTGGCTCCTCACTGCCTCCACCAGGCATCTACTTTCCCAAACCAGGGATTACTTTTTGAAACTTGCCCTGAGTTTGGGTGTCGCAATCAACACAGTCAAGTCTCTGCTAGAGCCTGTATAGGTGATAGATTACATTGGTGCCAGGATAGCCACACTACAGTGCAAAGTGTTCCTGACCTTGGAGAGAGTTCAAAACCTCAGGATGCATGTCTGCCTAATTTACCGTTCTGACCTCCCGACAGCGGAATCAGTGTTGAGAGGCCTAGGCTCGATGGCAGCGACAGTAACTCTCCTTCCATGTGCTTGGCTACACATGCGGATTCTTCAATGGACTCTAGCGGTTCAGTGGTCCCTGTTGGATTTACCACTAACCTATCCTATCCACCTGAGTCAAGTGTGTCGGTCATCCCTCATATGGTGGATGAGCTCTCCGGACATTTTGGAGGGACGATCCTTTGTTCCAGCCCTGGCCCAAACCACAGTGACCACGGATGCCTCCCACCTCAGGTGGGGGGGGCATTGTTCGGGCAGGACAGTCCAAGGCCTGTGGTCCCCCATAGAGACCAGCTTGCATATTAATGTCCTAGAGATGAGGGCAGTCCTTCTAGCGTTGCAGGCCCTTCATGCCTTTCTTCCTCAGGGGACGATTGCCATTTAATCAGACAACATGTCAGTAGTCTGGTATATCAATAAACAGGGAAGGACCAGATCTTATCCCCTTGAGGCCAAGAGAGTGTGGGAATGGGCGATCTCCACCTGTCGCTTTCTCATCGCAATGCACATTCCTGGATGGTCCAACATTCTAGCGGACCATTCTGATGCCTTATGGGTGGTCTCTGAATCTATCAGTAGCGGAACAGATCTTTAGCAAGTGGGATCAACCTTGCTGCGATCTCTTTGCATCTCCTTCCAGTGCTAAGTGCAGCTCTGAACCCCCCACCAGGGGAGTCCCCCAGAGATGCTCTAGTTCATGCTTGGCCTCCCAATCTTCTGTATGCTTACCCACCAGTTCCTCTCATCTCGAGGTTTCTGCAGAAAGCTTGTCGACTGGGGAACAAGGTGATCCTCATTGCCCCATTCAGGCCTCGCCAGGTATGGTTTCCCTTCCTTTGATCACACCTTCTGGCTCCACCTTGGATCCTAGATCCCATTCAGGACTTGATTTCACACCCATCGGGGGTGCCTCATCCAAGTCTGGACAGCCTGAAGCTCACGGCTTGGTTGCTCCAGTTCCCGTGATTGCTAGGACTCCTGGACTTTCCTCCTCAGTTAAGTCTATTTTGGTAGCTGCTCGGAAGTCTTCTACTAGAAAAGTTTATCGCAGCAAATGGAAATGTTTTTCTTTCTGGGCCTCTCAGAGAAATTTGGATCCTGTTACGGCTCCTGTTTCCGCCATTCTTGATTTTCTAGCTGATATTTTCCAGCATGGAGCTAGTTCTTCTATTGTCAAAGTTCAGTTGGCTGCCATTTCTCATTTTCATGTGGGTGAGAATTCTGCATCCTTGGCATCTTCTAGACTGTGTAAAGCCTTTATTAAAGGCACTTTTATGCTACACCCCCGGTCAAAGATCCTGTCCCCCCGTGGTACCTTAATATGGTTCTCCAAGCTCTGGTCGCTCCACCTTTCGAGCCTGCTGCAACTGCAGATCTAAAATTTCTATCGTGGAAAACAGCTTTTCTGGTGGCTGTTACCTCTACTAGAAGGGTTTCGGAATTGCAGGCTTTGTCCATAAAATTTCCCTACATGATTTTTTTTAAAGATAGAATTTCCCTTCGAACCAACCCATCTTTTCTTCCTAAGGTGGCGTCACCAGTCAGTATCAATCAGACTATAAGTTTGCCTGTGTTCTTTCCCAATTTTACCAACAGGATGGAATACAAACTACACATGTTGGATGTTCGTAGACAGTTACAAAATTTTCGTAAATCTGATCAGTTCTTTGTTTTGTTCTATAGACCCTTTTTGGGCAAACCTATTTCCAAGGTCACTATAGCTAGATGGATTTCTTCATGCATCCTGCAGGTCTATAAGGACAAAGGCATGTCTCCTCCAGGTCAGGTTAAATCCACTAGGTCTATGGCTACATCTGCAGCTTTCTGGTCTAGGGTGTCTTTGTATGACATTTGCTATGCAGCTCCTTGGTCCTCATCTCATATGTTTATTTCCCATTACAAATTGGATATGACATCTAGAAGGAGAGCATCCTTTGGCTCACCAGTGCTCCAGAATATCCTTCCTTGAAGGCCTCCCAGGAGTTTAGTTGCTGGGGACTCTGTCCCACAGGTTGAAGACCAAATGAAGTAAACTACTTCAGATAAAGAAGTTATGTACTCACCATAACATTCCATCTGAGTAGTTGTACTTCATTTGTCTTCAACCATCCCTCCCTCCTTCCCCGGACCTTGGAGCATGTTCAGCCTACGGGCTGTAGTATAGGTCACAAGTATGTTATCAGGTCAGGTTCTAAGTATAAGTTCTGCAAACTAGATCTGGGGATGGAAGGCAGTGGAGGTGTGTTATGGGTAAGGGGAGGAGTCTGGAGCTCTATGTACTGTTTAGATTTTGATTTCCATTTTCTGGTAATTGCTTTTTTGGCAGCTTCCGTAATCAGAGCCTGTGTAAAAGTGTTTTTTATTTTATTTTTTTTAAGTTCATGTACTGTTGCCTTGTACTATCCATCTACTTGCAGTGGGACACTTATTTTTGCTGCTTTGTCTCACCAGGAAAACCAGATTCTTCACCCTCAGCTGCAAACCCTGAACCTAGCAGCCTGGCTAATTACCTAATCTCTCCTTTACCATCCCTCAGTAAATCAGTGATGGATATCATTTTAGAGGCAAGGAGGCCTAGTACTAGAAAATCTTATGCTGCAAAATGGGAAAGATTCTGTGCCTGGAACTAATCTCAAGGAATGAACGCAGCAGTGCCCAATTTACCTCAGATTCTACAATACTTGACTGAGATGCTTCATAAGGGCTTGTCTTTTTCCTTCTTCAAAATTCATGCCTCAGCCATTTCAGCTCATTATAGCCTAGAGCCACCCCTCTTCTCTCACCCACTACTCAAGCAGTTCCTCAGAGGGGCCAAAAATTTAAGGCCACCCAGGAGAGCTCCAACTCCAGCCTGGGATCTTAACTTTGTCTTGGAGAAACTCACTCTTCCTCCTTTTGAGCCAGCTGCTACTGCAGATTTAAAATTTCTTTCCTGGAAAACAGCTTTCCTTTTTAGCAATCACTTCTGCAAGAAGGGTATCTGAATTACAGGCCCTTATGGCAGTGGAACCTTTCATCATCTTTCATGTGGACAGGGTGTCCCTCAGAACCAATCCTTCCTTCATGCCCAAGGTGGTATCTAGTGTGGCTCTTAATCAGTCCATTCATTTGCCTACCTTCTTTCCTGACCCACAGAACAAAGGGGAACGAATACTGCACTCTTTAGATGTACACAGACAGCTTAGATTCTACTTGGACAGTACTAAACCTCAAAGGAAATCTGAACAACTGCTGGTGGCATTTGCTGCAGGGACAGAGGGGGAAGCTATTTTAAAACAAACCATTTCAAAATGGATAGGCCACTGCATTCATTTCTGCTATAAGCACCATGGAAAACCTATCCCACTGGGCGTCAGACCCCATTTAGCCAGGGCTGCATCTACCTCTACAGCCTTTCTCAGGGTCGTCCCTACTAGGGACATCCTAGAAGCTGCTATCTGGAGTTCTGTACATACTTTCACCAAGCGTTATCATTTGCCAATTTTCTCTAAATCCAGAGCTGGTTTTGCCACTGCAGTCTTGCAGGGCCTTATAGCTGGTTCTCATTCTATTTAAATTCCTCCTCCCAACCTTAGCTTTGGGAATCTACCCAAATGTAATGACTGCAGCAGTGAAACACGAAGAACATAGTACAGTTGTGTACACTTAATATAAATGTAGATGTTCGAGTGTATTCACTGTTGCAGTCTTGGTTACCCTCCCTCCAGCCCCCTTTCTTCTTTTGGCTATACCTCTACTCTCACTTACTATGCTCTAAAAGCTTTTTGGTTTATTTGCTTTTTTGTTGGAGGTATATCCTTGTATTTATAGATTTGATTGCTTCCCATTAGGGGGGCACCTGACATCTGGGGCAAGAAAAACTGATGTAAAGGCGTCGGCTGCATGTTTTATACCCCTGACGACCTGACGTCATGGAAGAAGGGACAGCAACTGACGCAGGACCCAAGACTTTGTTAATGAGGCCGACTGAGAGCTACTGCATCAGATAACCCAAATGTAATAAATGCAACAGTGAATACACTTGAACATCTACATTTATGGTAAGTGTAAACAACTGTACTTTCTTCATACTTCTCTAACAGTGTTTCTAATTATGATTTGGGTTACACATATGCAACATTGATACTTTTGGGCATTTCAGTGTGATGATTGGTAGCATGTTGGTCGGTGGGCCAGAGGCATTATTTATTCTTTAAACTTTGAGTATACAGTGCATATTGAGCCAAAATCATCTGTAATGAAGCAGAACAATTAAGTCTACAAGCTCTTTTCACAAAGCAGAGAAATGTACTAAAATATTTTAATTCCACAACAGTGATGGCTTAACTGCATTCCTCATCTATGTTGCTAATTGGCTAGGCTTTCAATTTTTGTTGTTTGCCTTTGTTAATTTTGTAAATATATACACATGCTTTCTGCTGTTTATTTACATGTCCATTAGCACCTTAATGACCCATTGTGTGTCTCTGTATTGTAACACTGAGCATGTTAATCACTTGCTATAGCCATTTTCTTGGTTGGGTGATGGACTGAACCACTGCTGTAGTGTTTGCATAAACTAGTGCCTGTTACAGGTTTTAGTTATTGGTCTAATTTAGGTGTTCATAATGTTTTGTGCATTTTATTTTGCAGGTTATATATTCACTATAATAGTGTAATGTTGAGGTAACTCTGTTGCAATTTGTATGGTACTTTGTTTAGTATTTTGTATGCAATTTATTATTTGTTTGCAGTTGTGGATAGAGCTTGATTTATTATAAGCCTTATATAAAATATATGTAATACACACACACACACACACACACACACACACACACACACACACACACACAAAGTTTACAAACTAATGTAAATATTGTACCATTACACTTGTGCTATTGCTTATATATCTGTCCTCAGCTGTCTGATCTCTTTGTATAACAAGGGTGTAGTATATGCCCCCGTTAATGTACACCTGCTTACTGTTTTGACATGTCTTCCCTTGGACTCACCTCTTACTGCTTATCTGACAACTAAGTTATTCCTGAAAGTGGTACTCCACCTGAGATTCTGGAGAAAGTCTGTCAGTCCACTGTGCGGCATTCATTTGGTCACTGAGAGGAAGACCTTGTCTACTTTGAACTAGCCAGCTGCTGTTCATAGGTAGGTACTAGGCTATCTGCCCGAGGGCATTTATAAGCCTAGCCAGAGTGTATCAGCTTTCGCCACCCCATTTATTAATTAACTGAACCTCTGTCAAGAAGAACCAATGAAGTGATCCCAGGGGTGTATTTTCTGTTACCCATCCACTCGTCAAGGTTTCTTGTTAGTGAGGGGCTCTGTCTAATGTAGTTAGGAATTTTGTTCCAAAGCATGGGGAGTCTCTGTGACACAAATCTATCCCTCCAGCATGTTCTATTTATTGTTGTGGCGAGGTTTAGCTCACTAGAGCAAGTGGCTCGCAGTGACTTGGATTTCTTTAGGTGGAGCATGTCAATCAATTCTGAGTTGGACATGGCTTTGTAAGTCAGGCAGAGATCACTTCTGAGTAAGCGATATGCCACTGAGTACAGCTGGAGTTTTTCCAGTCGGGCTGCATAGGACATATGTTTGAGGCCAGTAATCCTCTTGGTGAGGTGCTTTTGTGGTCTTCCAGCTGTTGGAAGTGTCTTGTGAGGTACATCCCAAACGGGGCATTGTACTCTATGATGGGTCTGATGATTGATGAATAAAGGGGCACTATAACCTCTTTATTTCTAGATGTGAACCCTTTAGTAATTAGATGGGCTACATAGAAGGATTTCCTAACTACTTTGGCAATATGATTGTCAAAGGAGAGATTACTATCTACCTGGGTCCCCAGATCTCTTATTACCTCTTCTGTATTAAGGGGGCTGCCACCTATGTGGTAATTCATGGGTGTTTTGTTTTTCCCAGACGAGATGACTATGCATTTTTTGGCATTTAGCTTGAGACCATGACTTTCACACCAGGTGTCCTTCTCAGTAAGACCCTTTTGGAGAATGTCCGTGTCAGCCGGAGAGTCAATTATGGCTCCCAGTTTGCAGTCATTGGCGAACTTGGTTAGCCATAGTCCTTCTGTGTTTGCCTTACTTTTGAGAAGTATATGCCGAACAGTAGGGGTCCCAGGACCGAGCCTTGTGGGACACTACTTGTGACTGGTTTAGAGTCGGACCTGGAGCCTGCTATTCTTACCGTGTGAGTTCTGTCTGTAAGCCAGTTGGCAACCCATCTTGTGACGTAGGGGTGTATGTTCAGGCTGGTGAGTTTTTCTATAATTCCCGAGTGGGGAATGGTGTCAAAAGCCATGGTGAGGTCAAGGTAGGCTGTGTGAACTACCTTCCCCTCATCTATGGCCTTGGTGACTGTCTTGAAGAAGTCAACCAGGTTTAGTAGGCATTATCTGCCCTTAACAAAGCCGAACTGGGTCGGGTCAAGTGTTTGGAGGTTCCCAATGTCTTTGTTAATGAGTTCCATGATGATGCGCTTCATAGCCTTGCAGACCAGGCTAGTCAGGCTTATGGGGCGATAGTTACCAGGGTCAGTTGTGGCCCCTCCTTTGTGGAGCAGAATAACCGTTGCTGTGCACCTTTCTATGGGCACATAGCCTGTGGAGAGGCTGAGGTTGAACATTGTGTTTAGGTGGGGGGTTAGTTCGTTCTGTAGTTCATGCAAGATGCAGCCTGGGACACCATCTGGCCCCATTGACGCTGTGCTTTTGGCTTTTGAAAGGGCTGTTTTCACTTTTGCGTGTGTGATTTCCGGGACACTACACTTTTCCGGTATTGTTGTGGGCCGTTTTGGGGGTGAGAGGGGAGTGAAGTTTGCACTGAATCTATCTGCCAGGATGTTGGCAATATCAGTGGGTTCAGTATATTTTGTGCTATTTTGCACTAGCTCAGAGCATATCTGCGAGTTACCACTTAGATTCTTGACATAGCTAAAGAAGGCTTTGTGGTTATCTTTCGAATCCTTGGCTATTTTTCTTTCGAAGTTAGCTTTGGAGGGTTTTATGAGGGACCTTAGTTTCTTACTGATACTGATCAAGGACTTCTTTCCTTCTTGGGCTTTGCTTTTTTTCTGAACTAGTTTCCTCCTCCTATTGTATAGCCTGTTTATGGCAGGGGTCCACCAGACTGGTTTCCTTCTCTTAGGGGCGTGAGTCTTGGTTTTGCTATGAATGGCACGATTCATGCATCCTTGTAGGTGCTCATAGAGTGCATTTGTAAAGGTTCCTGCATCTTGGACACTGTTATCCTTTAGCGTGGGGGCTGTGAAACTTACCACCTCTGTCTTAAGTAAGGTGAAGTTTTCTATAGAAAAACTTTTCACTGTGGTTTCCTTGGTTGGAGGTAGTGGTGTGGTGTGGACATCCAGAGTGATTAGTTTATGGTCTGATCTAACCAGTGACTGGTTGACCTCCAGTGTGGAACACCTGTCGCCCATGTTGGTGATGACCAGGTCCAATATGTTTTCACCTCTGATAGGGGAGTTTACCAGCTGATCCAGGGCATTTGAGTTGATAAATTCCAGGAAGCGCTGGACTTGGGAGTTTGTACTTGAGTAGTTTTCCCAGTTAACGGTAGGGTAATTGAAATCGCCCAATATCAGGGTGTTCGTTAGGACCTTCATGTTTCCAGTGTCTCTAGAAAGACGAAGTGGTGGTCCTGGGTCATGGAGGGTGATCTGTAGCAGGCCACAATTTGCATCGCAGATTTGCCTGATGTTAGTTGTACATGGATGATATCGGAGGTATCATGCTGCGCCACTAACCTGGAGGTGTAGGTATCCTTGATGAATATGGAATACACCCCCTCCTTTTGTGTTTCGGTCCATGTTCTGTGGCCGAAATGTGTGGTATGAGTTGTAGCCTGGTAGTGCTGGGGTGCTCTGTGGAGCCTTGAACCACGTTTCAGTTACTGCACAGATGTCGACGTTCTCCATACCGAGGAGTGCTTCGAGCACGTGCATTTTGAGATTTAAACTCCTGGTGTTGAGTAGCATAACCCACATTTTTTTATTTGTGCTGTTTACGGAGGTGCGTTTGACTTTTGAGCCTTGCCTAAAAAAGGCACTATGGGGACAGCAAGAGCCTTGGCCAGTATTCAAAAGCCTAGGGGTGACAGGTGCAAGCCGTCTCTTGCGAAGCAACGAGGCTTGTCGAGCTTGTCATCCCAGGCTGACAGACACTGGATCCCCTTTGAATGACACCAGAAGCTTAGCCAATTGTTGAAATTGATCATTTTTTCTTTGTACTGTGGTATCATTCTTGGTGAGGGCAGGATGCTACTCCGGGTCAGGGTCATACTCACCTGGGCTACATGATCAGAGAGCTCTTCCATGTATCTTTTCATGTAGTCCAGTGAGGTACGTCTCAGGTCATTCACATTGACATGAACAATGACAGAGTTATATTTGTACTTGTTCTGGAGTCACCCAAGTGCTTGTTTTATGTGGCGGATTCTGGCTCCCAGCAGGCGGCTAACAGTAACCTTCTCCTTGTCCAGCCTAATGAGTAGGACGTCAGTGTGCCTGACTATAGAGTCACCTATTACTAGTATGTTAGGTATGTTATTTCGCCTTAAGGGCTGTGATTGTGCGGCACACTGATTTTGTGTTTTATGTGTTGTCTGGTTTGTGACGGGAGGTGCAGGTTTTTTGGGTGTCTGCTTTGGAGGTCTCTGATGCTTTTGCAGGTTTTTGTTTAGAGCCTCCGAGTATGATTTTGTGTATTTATGTGTATTTTTTTGCCAGTGCTGGTTTAGTATGTCTGTGTGAGGCTGGAGGTGTGGTGCAAGTGTTAACCTTCTCCTCATGACTGCCTGTTCCAGTCTTGGGTGGAGAGAGCTTACCCTCCAATTTAGCTATATAATTGCATCTCTCGCATATGTTAATGTTTTGTGGTAGGAGGAGAGGGTTGCTGAGTACATGAGGCAGTTGTAACATTGCCTCAGGATACCCAGGTTCACCAGCTGGACTGGAGAGTATACCTGAAATTGCCCTTTGGTCATGCCTGAATAGTATGGGTGAGCTGCTTAGTCACTTGGTTGGTGAGGGGTGAATAATGAGCCTTGCCCTGCTGGGCAGTCAAGTGTCTGGGTATATTAGTGCTTGCTAGTGTTCTATGAAATTTTTGTCTAGGAAGACTTTTTTTTTTTTTTTTTTTTTTTTTTTTTGGCCCCCTTTGTGTGCCTTCCAGCTGATATCAGCTGCTTTTATGTCTAATGCTATTGATCCTTTTTACCCTAGTTTCTATGGTACTACACTCAGTGGTTTGCATCATTCTGTTGGTGTGATGAGAAGAGGAGTTGCATCACAGCTTAAGAGCCAGCTGACTCAAACTCTATCCTGCATTCCAGAGAATTTTTTGTATGTCCTTAGTGGAGCCACTGACATCATATGCATCACCGTTAGCAGCGTCTGTCAGCTCCAGGTCCGTCGAGAAAGAGACAGTCCCCATCACTGTGAACATGTCAGATCCAAGGCAGAAACTCAACCCTCCCTCCCAGTGTGGGCAAGATGGGAAACAACGCTGCTCCTTCCTGCCACCCCCCAGCTTTCCAGCTCTTTAGCTGCTAATTGAACTTATTTAGTCTACGTTTTGGTCAGAGCTCCAACCCCACCCCCAACACACACACACACGACTGAGCCAGGTCAGAGACTGGTTTTGGTGGATGTCTCATCTGCCAGCAGATTAACTTGCAGCCACTAGTAAGCATATAGTGACCGACCCCTCATTTATGCCAAAAGTGGTGTCTGAAATTACTGTAGATGAAACCATTCAGATGTTAGTCTTCTTCCCCAAATCACAGAGCAAAGGTGAGAGGATTTTGCATTCAGTGAATGTCCATAGGCAAGTCAGGTGCTGTGTGGCCAGGATCAGAGATTTCAGGAATGAAGAGCAAATTTTGTCTCATATAAGCTAGAGAAACAAGGGAGGCCTGTGCCAAAACAGATTCTGCATTGATGGCTTGTTGATTGCAGTGTCTTCTGCTCTGATTAACATGTAATGTCTTTGCAGGGCCACATAAGCACTTATTCTACTAGTGCAGCTTTCTTTGGAATGCATCATCTTAAAAATATTTGTGAGACAGCCATTTCAACCTTATTTTACATCTATCCATGGAGCTGTAAACATGACTGTACTGTAGAAGTAGGGCTGGGTTTTTCATGGCAGTCCTGCAGGCTAACTACTTTTGTATTTATTCCAACCTTGATGACTTATACTGCAACAGTGATCCCTATGGTGAGCACAGTACTACTGTGTGATAAATAAGCCACAGTAGTATATGTTAAAATGTGAGTATCATTGCAGCAGTATAGACTCCCTTCCTTCTCACATGCATTTAGAGAGACCTTAGAGTTATGGGTTTCTGTGTTCTATATTTCCTGGATCCTTCTAACTCCTTTAATTGAGTAGATGATTTGTAATCCTTAAAATTGCTGTCAGCCTTTCTGGCTAAGGCACTCCATAACAGTTACACTTGTTGGAATCAAGCTTTTCTTGTTTTCCCAGAATATGAATTAAATGAAGTGTGGCCTGATGTCCCAAGCATAAGGAGGTGAAAGTCACACACTTCAAGAATTCCCACTATTCTGGCATCAGGTTGGTTGGGAAGACGTGTTTGTAACTAATTCCTGTTTATGATAAGCTTACTGCATGTTACTGTAAAGCAGTAGTCTTAGGAATTACCAATTCAAAAGATAAGGCTGTACAGTTTAGAACACACACTGCCACCACTGTGTCTTTATATAATTTCCTTTCTGCAGTCACATTTTGCATCTGTGGCATTTACCTATGCAGGACAGAATC
This sequence comes from Protopterus annectens, assembly GCF_019279795.1. NCBI lineage: Eukaryota > Metazoa > Chordata > Ceratodontiformes > Protopteridae > Protopterus > Protopterus annectens. The sequence goes on along the minus strand of NC_056730.1, from coordinate 1,093,606,832 downwards.
TCAACAGCAGTTCACATCCCTGGACATTTGGACAAATTCCCTTTGAAGGCTGCCAGTCCAAGGCTTCATGTAGGAGCTCATACCTCTAGTTAAAGAGTCTGTTCATTATATGGAGCAACTAGGGCTTAATGTTTTTGCTCTTCATACTAGGTTCCTCCCCCTCAAAGTGAGAGCAGTGGCAAGGAGTGAGCAGCAAAGATGGTGCCATCATTCATTTATAGGGGGGAGTCTTAGCTGTCCAAGTTTGCGTGACCAGCAGTGATGGTGTATTACTCACTTGACTTGACCCTTTCAAAAAGCCCTGCTCTCCCCCACACACACTTTGAAGGAAGTACTTCACTGTGGTCCTTAGTCCCCAGTGAGGATTTGGGATTCTGTCACAATAAGTGCTTCCTGGACATGCAACCCCCACTCTCCTACCTGAGAGAGGGAAGCCGGCATTGTCTCATCATTTATTTCCCCACCACCATCAGCCTGTCCATTGCATGGGTTAATAGTCAGCTCCACATCATCTAGTCCATAGGTCAGGGCTGTATCCCTTTTGCCAGTTTCTTTTGAAGTACTGCTGTATAACACTTATGCTTGAGTCAGTCCTTTAGTGGCATTCGTGCTAGATCAGAAAGTCAAGTTTCTGCAGATTTTCTTATATTCTGGAGAGTTCTTATCAAAGTTAAGGACTGCGGGACTCTCCTGAATCTATTGGTGTCTGAGTGCTGCAAATAAATTCAATATGCTTTATTGTTCTTCCTGTCCAGTGTCTCTTCTTGCAAGAAATATACAAATTGAAAAATGTCAAAGGTTAAAGAGTGCAGTTATCTACGCTGGCTTTAAAAACATGCACATTTTTATTGATATGTTCAGCATAGTTCATTTTTATGTGGAAAACTGGCAGATAGATGTGACTGCGGCTCAGAATACCTTTTTCTAGTGTAATAACAGTCATATTTACTTGAGGAACTCCACCGGTACATTTTTTCAAACATTTATTTTCTTCATAGCTTCATAGGTGTGTACTAGGCTAACAAACACTAGAGCCCTTATTAGCATAGACGTGCAACCCAAATTTGACCCACAAATTTAATTTATGTAGGGGGGTGATTTACTGACTGCTTCTGCCCATCAGAGACATAGGCAGCAGGGTGAATTTCCATCTACCCATCCTGATGTACTGAATGAACGGCTTAAACTGGCTAAGTGAATGTATCTAACTTGCACCTGTACCATTGCATTTGTGCTACCTGCTGGTTATACCCCACCAATGCTGTTGCCTAGAAATACTTAGAACTGTTTATACTTGGCTAAATGTATGCATTTTATCTCAATCACTAATTGCAATGTTATAAGTATTACTGTTAGCTATTACTGCCTTTTTGAATATAAAAGCTGAATTGCTAACCCTGTTTCTCTCCTCTATCTTTTATCTCCCTTCTTTCCTAAGTACCCAACTCAACTTGAGCCTGCTCCTGATTTAACCTCAGCCTACCTGGTGTGTTAAGAACCCACTCCACTTGCTTGTGGACTCAACCTCCAGCCTCCTGCTTTCTGCACCCTCCATCAAGGACAAAACTAAGTATGTTATGGACAAAATCTAGCTGATAAAACAGAGCCCTAGTTGCCACCTGTTTCAGGGTTTCAAAGTTCGCTACTTGAGCAGCCAGCAGCCTTACCCCTTTCTGCATCTACCCATCAACCCATACACCCTAAGATTCTATTCTGTATCTACCTATCAACCTGTACACCTCTAACACTTACCTTCACCCCTCTCACTTTAGGTTTCTTCCCTACACTCTCCCACGCTTACTCTGCTCCCTTACTAACTCACCTTCATTTCCTGAACTGCCCACTAGGGGGGCGCCTTTCTCCCATCCAACACTCCCCCTCCCCCTGTGCTACCATTGCAAACGTTAACCATCTACAAAGCTTCTTGCTGTGTTCCTACTCATACTTACTTCTGCCTTTCAATTTGTACTCCAATAGAAGTCTTTCCCTAGACTCCACCTTTATTTCTCTAACCTTCTGCACTTCTATCCTGCCTTTCCAACCTGCAGCTACCTGCATAGCTGATTGTTTTCCTCGCTAACTTCTCCTTTTGAGCATACTGTCTGCTCGCCTATGGGCTCACTCACGCCTCCCTTACCCTACCCCCAATTCCCACCCACCCCACTACATCCACATTTCTACCTACCAACCACACCCTCCCCTTTTCCTCCAATTACAACCTACCCACAATTAACCAATCATCTTTATTCCCTCCTTATTTTTCTTTTAACCACACCCTTTAACATACACCATTGAACTTTGCTCACATTAACATACCCACTACACCTGTACTAGTTACTACAACTTACTAACCACTTTTAACATGTCTAAACTCCCACCCTAGTCCTCAAACATACCATAGTTTTGCTCACACTTATTCCCTTTAATATTAGCACAACTTACAACCTCCTATGAACACCCACTACTGTCACACCTTAGTAACCCAACTAAACTAACTTCCTCTTCAATTCCTACCTACCACAACCATCATATTAACATAACTTCCACACCTAGCTATCTTTCACCCAGATATCATAGGATAACCCACATAAAACATGTGCATCTAAATCCTAGAAGGCTAACCCTCCCACAAAGTAAATATGCAAACACTGCAAACCTAACCCTACTTCTCTCACTTAGAAATGGAGATATTCACCCAAACCCAGGTCCAAACCAACTCCACCTTAAATCAATCCATTTACTAAAACCCCACAGTGTACCCACTATCTAAAAACACAAAAATTCACCTCAATAGCTAACCTCAACATAATGTAGTATTAATAATAAAACAACTCAACTACATGCTCTCTAGAACTCTACTCCTTTGATATTATTTGTCTAACAGAAACCTGGTAAACCTTCAACAAGAGACACTGAAGTCATTCCTCCTGGCTATAATATATTAAGTGCCTCAGACAGGAATCTAAAAGTGGTGGTTTAGCTATCTTATTTAAGTCTAGCCTCCAAATAAACCACTTTCAACCAAAAACCTCCCCAGGACTCTAATGCTGAAATTTTATTACCAAACTTGAATCTAAACACAGCCAAATTCATCTTTATTATTTGCATTTATGTTCCCCAGGAAATAATATTTCTACCTATAGAAAAGAGATCCTATGTTGGCTATCTCTAAACTTACCCCAAGAAACAATCATCCTAGGTGATCGTGAAACATTGATTATTGGGAATCTTGCAACAACAAACATCCTACAGACCATATTAACCTTTACGGTTTCTCACAAACTGTCACCTCCCCCACTAGAATAAATAAAACTAACAAAAAAAGAAAGTACCTTAGATTGGATTCTCACCAATAATCAACCCCATATTTTTGTAACAGGAATCCTCCCTGATGATACAAGTGATCACTTATTAACCTACATCATCAGGCTCAAAACAAACCCTCCTACCCATAACATTACCAGTACAATCAGATCTAAAAAAAATTTCAACTTGGAACTATTTCAAAGTGAACTGAACGTGATGTAACTGGACACCCTTAAAACACCTTTCTCTCTCTTGATGATGCTGTAGGATTACTTTAATACTAAGTTTCTGGCCATACTCAACTACCATGCCCCTACTCGCTGTATTAGAATTAGAACTAAATCAGCCCCCTGGCTCTCAACAGAAACCAAGCAAAAAATCTATCTCAGAAATAAAAGCTGGAAGAAATCTCACTTAACTAAAAACACAGCTGACTACCAAAACTTCCAAAACAACCCAGGAATGAGACCAAAAAGCTTATAATGAATGATAAAAAACTTTTTTTACCTGAAACTCAGCATATCTAATACCTAAAATAACCCACAAAAGTTCTGGGTAAACATAAGACAATTACTAACAGCCTAGTAAATCTGTCAACAAGCACCCAACCCACAAGGCTCTGACATAAGGAACCCCAAGCAACCAAATTGCAAATGACTTTAATTCTTTTTACCAAAACAATTCAAACCTCTAGCCGTGGTCAATCCCCAACAACAAAACACAAACATATCTAACCATAACTTAAACCCACCTCCCCCATTTCACTTCCAACCTGTCCCAACATCCTATATTCTCTCCTTATCAAAACTCAAATCGATGCCAAAATTTCTCCAGCAGACCTAATACACCAAGAGAATACTTGCAATTAGCAGACAAATCAATATCCTAACCCTATTTTTATATCACTTATCAACAGAACCATCACTGAGGGATATGTCCCTAAACTTTGGAAAATCTCCCATATTATTCCACTTCATAAGGGGCAGTGGTAATTCTACTGAAATCTCTAACTACCACTCTATAGGCACTACTCTCCTTATCTAAGATAATGGAAAGGTGTATCCAGCTAAGCAACTGCTTGAATTAACTTCTCCCAAATAACTTACTCTAATACCCAACACGGTTTCAGGACCATCCCATTGTGTACCTACCACTGCCCTACTCTCCTCTTACATAGACGAATCAACAAAAATCAGAATCCACAACAACCTTCTCCTCTGCAGTTTTTTAGACCTATCCAAAGCTTTTGGAGACACATGGTCAACCACCTCACATACTCATACACATTCTTCAATCTTTGTCACTTTGAAACCAAACCTATAAAACTGGTTTTAAGTCCTACTTTTAAATAACAGATAACAAGCAGTACTCTGAACTCCACTCTATCCTCCCAACTACCTGTCAACACATGCTCCCAAGGGTCCATACTGGGTCCCTCCTGTTTTCTTTATTTATCAATGACCTCCACCCTTTCAAGTAGTTCCCTGCCACATGCTTACAATACTTAGACGATTCTATACTAATTTGCTCAGCTCAAGTCACATCTGTATCTGATCTTCACTCCCTTCACACAACATATCTTTAATTCTGTAGAAGATTGGTTTTCCCAACTCTGTCTACTACTTAACCCAAAAAACTAAACTCCTCCTCTTCACACCTTCCAGCAAATCTAAATTTTTATTTATACAGCAAAGATTTGACATTCTCCAAATATAGGTGGCTCACAATTCTTACTATATTGACAAATTGCTCTTTCCAAAGATCTGCTCACAATTACTCACTATGACAATTCACCTTTTCAGCCTTCTTAGAAACTAACTTATCAAAGATTCTTATTGAAACTTACACACAACCTTTGCCCAGTAACCTCGAATCACCACTTATATAAAACCTTCTGTTGACTCCCCCTTGGGGGACCCGGGGGCAAAAAAGGGCCGAGTCAGATTTTAACAAAAAACAGTTTTTCCCTTTTTTTAAAGGAACCCCAATTTGCTTGGGAAAAAAAAGGGGCCTTCACCCTTAAAAGGAAAGTGGAATTAACAAAGGAACCCCAAAAGTCCTTTGCATTTTTTAAGCAGACAAATCATGGATCCCCACGGTGGAAACTGGATCTTCATGTATTTCAGAAATTGACAGTGTCATGGGAACTCCAGACATAGATCTGTTAAGCTTCTCCACTAAACCACCAGCTGCCAAAGTTTTGCACAAAGGGGTTTCATCGCACAGCTTGGAAAGTGGATGCTCTGTCTTTCAGTTGGAAAAACCTTCATGTGTATGCCTTTCCACCTCTGCCTCTTCTTCCAAAGGTGCTATTAAAGTCAGACAAGACAAGCCAAGGATGATTTTGATAGCTCAGATTAGCCTCGGCAACACTGGTACCCACTACTAAGGAGTCTGGTAAGGAAGCCTCCATGGCCTTTACCTTTGATTCCTCATCTGTTATCTCAGAAGGACGGTCATCTGCTCAATGTCAAGCTTCACTCTCTTCATCTAACAGCCTGGCATATTCTGTGTTGAAACACAGCAGGTCTCAACTTCCTCAACAAGTTTTAAATGTGATTATGGAAGCTAGAAGACCTAGTACAAGGAAAGTGTACATGAAAAATGGAAGAGATTTTTATTTTGGAGTACAGCAAAGAATTTGGAGGTTTCTGAGCCTAATTTGAGTGTGGCTCTTCAATATCTTACTGAGTTATTGGACAAAGGTTTGTCCTTCTCTTCCATTAAGATTCATGCTGCAGCAATTTCAGCTCACTATGATTGTGACCCACCATTATTTTCGCATCCTTTGTTCAAGCAGTTTCTTAGAGGGCAAAGAATATAAGACCCCACGTAGAGCTCCTACTCCTGCTTGGGATCTCAATTTTGTGTTGGAAAACTTACTCTACAACCTTTTGAGCCTGCGGCTACTGCTGAATTGAAATACTTGTCATGGAAGACTGCTTTTCTGTTGGCTATTACTTCTGCAAGAAGGGTGTCTGAGTTGCAGGCCCTTATGGCAGTAGAGCCCTTTTGATTTTCCATAAGGATAGGGTATCATTACATACTAATCCTTCCTTTATGCCTAAGGTGGTTTCTAGTGTGGCTTTAAACCAAACTATTCATTTGCCTACTTTTTATGCAGACCCCCAAAATAAAGGGAAAAGATTTTTGCACACTTTAGATGTACACAGGCAATTCGTTATTATTTAAGCAGGACTAAGTTTTAGGCAGTCTCAGCAGTTGTTTGTTTCTTTTGCTTTGAGTTCGCAGGGCAAGCCTGTGTCAAAACAAACTATTTCTAGGTGGATTGGGTTTTGCATTGCATTTTGTTATTCCCATCATGGCAAGGAGATTCCAGCTGGGATTAGGCCTCATTCCACTAGGGCTACTGCCACTTCAACAGCATTTCTAAGGGGTGGCAACTAAGGATATTTTGGAGGCAGCTACTTGGAGTTCAGTGCATACTTTCTCTAAGCATTATCACCTTCCTATCTACTCTAAGTCTAGGGCTGGTTTTGCCACAGCTGTTTTGCAAGGCATGTTGTCAGCTCCTACTTCTTTATGATTTGCCAGCCTCCCTTACCTCTGCTTTGGGATTTTACCCAATAGTAAGGACTGCAGCAATGTGGAACGAAGAACATAGTACAGTTTTGTACCTACCATAAATGTAGATGTTCGAGGATCCACATTGCTGCAGTCCAATTTACCCTCCCTCCTTCCCCTCTGTGTTTAGGGGTGGTTGTGTAGGTGAGGTTCTATGTTGATATTTTTGTATATATTTTTGTATATATTGTACATAATTTTGGTGCAGGTATTTTGGGCCTTGTTTTTTTAGGGTCTTCTGACATCTGGGGCAAGAAAAGACTGAGGATATGACGTCGGTCATGCGCATTAGTACCCTGACGTACTGACGTCAGTCTAATGCGCCCTGACCGACGTCAGCCATATACTCTGGTATTCGGGCCGACTGGACAGCGGACTACCCAATAGTAAGGACTGCAGCAATGTGGATCCTCGAACATCTACATTTATGGTAGGTACAAAACTGTACTTTCTTCCTGTCCAGTGTCTCTTCTTGCAAGAAATATACAAATTGAAAAATGTCAAAGGTTAAAGAGTGCAGTTATCTACGCTGGCTTTAAAAACACGCACATTTTTATTGATATGTTCAGCATAGTTCATTTTTATGTGGAAAACTGGCAGATAGATGTGACTGCGGCTCAGAATACCTTTTTCTAGTGTAATAACAGTCATATTTACTTGAGGAACTCCACCGGTACATTTTTTCAAACATTTATTTTCTTCATAGCTTCATAGGTGTGTACTAGGCTAACAAACACTAGAGCCCTTATTAGCATAGACGTGCAACCCAAATTTGACCCACAAATTTAATTTATGTAGGGGGTGATTTACTGACTGCTTCTGCCCATCAGAGACATAGGCAGCAGGGTGAATTTCCATCTACCCATCCTGATGTACTGAATGAACGGCTTAAACTGGCTAAGTGAATGTATCTGACTTGCACCTGTACCATTGCATTTGTGCTACCTGCTGGTTATACCCCACCAATGCTGTTGCCTAGAAATACTTAGAACTGTTTATACTTGGCTAAATGTATGCATTTTATCTCAATCACTAATTGCAATGTTATAAGTATTACTGTTAGCTATTACTGCCTTTTTGAATATAAAAGCTGAATTGCTAACCCTGTTTCTCTCCTCTATCTTTTATCTCCCTTCTTTCCTAAGTACCCAACTCAACTTGAGCCTGCTCCTGATTTAACCTCAGCCTACCTGGTGTGTTAAGAACCCACTCCACTTGCTTGTGGACTCATCCTCCAGCCTCCTGCTTTCTGCACCCTCCATCAAGGACAAAACTAAGTATGTTATGGACAAAATCTAGCTGATAAAACAGAGCCCTAGTTGCCACCTGTTTCAGGGCTTCAAAGTTCGCTGGGCGCCTGAGCAGCCAGCAGCCTTACCCCTTTTCTGCATCTACCTATCAACCTATACACCTCTAAGATTCTATTCTGTATCTACCTATCAACCTGTACACCTCTAACACTTACCTTCACCCCCTCTCACTTTAGGTTTCTTCCCTACACTCTCCTACGCTACTCTGCTCCCTTACTAACTCACCTTCATTTCCTGAACTGCCCACTAGGGGGGCGCCTTTCTCCCATCCAACACTCCCCCTCCCCCTGTGCTACCATTGCAAACGTTAACCATCTACAAAGCTTCTTGCTGTGTTCCTACTCATACTTACTTCTGCCTTTCAATTTGTACTCCAATAGAAGTCTTTCCCTAGACTCCACCTTTATTTCTCTAACCTTCTCCACTTCTATCCTGCCTTTCCAACCTGCAGCTACCTGCATAGCTGATTGTTTTCCTCGCTAACTTCTCCTTTGTCTCTACCCGCTCCGTTCGCCCTGCGGGCTCACTACGCTCCCTTACCCTACCCCCAATTCCCACCCACCCCACTACATCCACATTTCTACCTACCTAACCACACCCCCTCCCCTTTTCCTCCAATTACAACCTACCCACAATTAACCAATCATCTTTATTCCCTCCTTATTTTTTCTTTTAACCACACCCTTTAACATACACCATTGAACTTTGCCTTACATTAACATACCCACTACACCTGTACTAGTTACTACAACTTACTAACCACTTTTAACATGTCTAAACTCCCCACCCTAGTCCTCAAACATACCATAGTTTTGCTCACACTTATTCCCCCTTTAATATTAGCACAACTTACAACCTCCTATGAACACCCACTACTGTCACACCTTAGTAACCCAACTAAACTAACTTCCTCTTCAATTCCTACCTACCACAACCATCATATTAACATAACTTCCACACCTAGCTATCTTTCACCCAGATATCATAGGATAACCCACATAAAACATGTGCATCTAAATCCTAGAAGGTTAACCCTCCCACAAAGTAAATATGCAAACACTGCAAACCTAACCCTACTTCTCTCACTTAGAAATGGAGATATTCACCCAAACCCAGGTCCAACCAACTCCACCTTAAATCAATCCATTTACCAAAACCCCACAGTGTACCCACTATCTAAAAACACAAAAATTCACTCTCAATAGCTAACCTCAACATACGTAGTATTAATAATAAAACAACTCAACTACATGCTCTCTTAGAACTCTACTCCTTTGATATTATTTGTCTAACAGAAACCTGGTAAAACCTTCAACAAGAGACACTGAAGTCATTCCTCCTGGCTATAATATATTGCGTCTCGACAGGGAATCTAAAAAAGGTGGTGGTTTAGCTATCTTATTTAAGTCTAGCCTCCAAATAACCACTTTCAACCAAAAACCTCCCCAGGACTCTAATGCTGAAATTCTTATTACCAAACTTGAACTAAACACAGCCAAATTCATCTTTATTATTTGCATTTATGTTCCCCCAGGAAATAATATTTCTACCATAGAAAAGATCGTATGTTGGCTATCTCTAAACTTACCCCAAGAAACAATCATCCTAGGTGACGTAAACATTGATTGGGAATCTTGCAACAACAAACATCCTACAGACCATATTAACCTTTACGGTTTCTCACAAACTGTCACCTCCCCCACTAGAATAAATAAAACTAACAAAAAAAGAAAGTACCTTAGATTGGATTCTCACCAATAATCAACCCCATATTTTTGTAACAGGAATCCTCCCTGATGATATAAGTGATCACTTATTAACCTACATCATCAGGCTCAAAACAAACCCTCCTACCCATAACATTACCAGTACAATCAGATCTAAAAAAAATTTCAACTTGGAACTATTTCAAAGTGAACTGAACGCATGTAACTGGACACCCTTAAAACACCTTTCTCTTGATGATGCTGTAGATTACTTTAATACTAAGTTTCTGGCCATACTCAACTACCATGCCCCTACTCGCTGTATTAGAATTAGAACTAAATCAGCCCCCTGGCTCTCAACAGAAACCAAGCAAAAAATGTATCTCAGAAATAAAAGCTGGAAGAAATCTCACTTAACTAAAAACACAGCTGACTACCAAAACTTCAAACAACTCAGGAATGAGACCAAAAAAGCTATAATGAATGATAAAAAAAACTTTTACCTGAAACCTCAGCATACTTACCAAAATAACCCACAAAAGTTCTGGGCAAACATAAGACAATTACTACAGCCTAGTAAATCTGTCACACCCAACCCACAAGGCTCTGACATAAGGAACCCCAACCAAATTGCAAATGACTTTAATTCCTTTTTTACCAAAACAATTCAAACCCTAGCCGGTCAACTCCCCAACAAAAACACAAACATATCTAACCATAACTTAAACCCACCTCCCCCATTTCACTTCCAACCTGTCCCAACATCCTATATTCTCTCCCTTATCAAAAAACTCAAACGATGTACTCCCTCTGCAGACCTAATACCCGCAGAATACTTGCAATTAGCAGACAAATCAATATCCTACCCTATTTTTATACTTATCAACAGAACCATCACTGAGGGATATGTCCCTAAACTTTGGAAAATCTCCCATATTATTCCACTTCATAAGGGTGGTAATTCTACTGAAATCTCTAACTACCGCCCTATAGCACTACTCTCTCCCTTATCTAAGATAATGGAAAGGTGTATCCACAAGCAACTGCTTGACCACCTTCTCCTAAATAACTTACTCTCTAATACCCAACACGGTTTCAGACCATCCCACAGTACCACCACTGCCCTACTCTCCTTTACAGACGCAATCAACAAAAATCGTAACCACAACAACCTTTCCTCTGCAGTTTTTTTAGACCTATCCAAAGCTTTTGACATGGTCAACCACCACATACTCATACACATTCTTCAATCTTTGTCACTTGAAACCAAACCTATAAACTGGTTTAAGTCCTACTTAAATAACAGATAACAAGCAGTACTCTGGAACTCCACTCTATCCTCCCAACTACCTGTCAACATTGGCGTTCCCCAAGGGTCCATACTGGGTCCCCTCCTGTTTTCTTTATTTATCAATGACCTCCACCAAGTAGTTCCCCAAGCCACATGCTTACAATACGCAGACGATTCTATACTAATTTGCTCAGCCACATCTGTATCTGATCTTCACTCCCTCACACAACACATCTTTAATTCTGTAGAAGATTGGTTTTCCCAACTCTGTCTACTACTTAACCCAAAAAAAACTAAACTCCTCCTCTTCACACCTTCCAGCAAATCTCCCCATTTAGACTTTACTGTAACATCTAAAAATGGCACACCTATATCACAAGATCCTACTACCAAACTACTAGGCATTACCATTGACAACAACCTTAACTTCGACACCCATATAAGCATCACATTGAAAACTATTAACAAAAAAATAGGCTCTCTTTACAGAATCAAACCTTTCCTCACTCCAGACTCTAGAACAACTATAGCCCACTCCCACCTTATCTCACCCCTTCTCTATGCCTCTCCCATATTTACTAACTTATCAAAAAAGAATATCTTGAAATTAGAAACCTCCTATCACAACATAGCCAGATTTGCCACAGGTAACCCTTACAGAACTCACCACTGTACTAATCTAAAACAACTAGTCTGGCTTGAATTTCAACAGCAACTAAAACTTAATCAACTAGGCATAGCCCATCAAATTCTTTATCAACCAAACAAAACACCTACACTATCTACTCTTATTCACCCCTACCATAACCTAAAGTCCCTAAGATCTGCACACAAATTTCTTGTAAATATTGACAAAGCAAACAACAGGGCTGGAGATTCCCTTTTCTCTAACACTGTTGGTAAAGATTGGAACTTGCTTCCCTCTGAACTTTCTACTATTCCCTCAAAACCTCTCTTCAAAAAGAAACTCAGGCTCTACCTTAAAAGACAATGGCTCTGCCCCTGTACTAATCCTGACTAACTTTATTTTCTTGACCCCTGACTAAACCCCTCATCTTTAGAACCCAAAATCTATTCAATTTTTGCATCCACTGATTTACATCTCCTTCTAATTATCTATTAAAAAAAAAAAAAAAGTGTACATATATAACTGCCATCTTCCTACTTTCCTGCATCCTTTCTCTCTGTACATTATGATAGTATTCTCTATTGTATATCACATGTTAATTTTTTTTATTTACTTTTATTGTTGTTTTCTCTAACTACTGTATGTTTATATGTTACTACTATCCCACAATTTATAATATTTGAATCTATCTTGTTACTTTATATGTATTTAGCAAGATTTTCTATTATTTTTCACTTTAATGTTCAAGTTTGGAGCTTATCTCCCCGGGTCTCCACTGAAAATGGACATATATCCAGCTGGACTAGCCCGGTCAACAAATGTAAAATAAAAAAAAAATAAATAAATAAATATTGATTCAAGTTACACTTATATAGGGATAGGGTGGAAGTCTTCAAATGGATGGGGAGCCTGAATGGGAATTTTCTGAGAATTATCTCTCTCCAACATATCCTATTTATTTCACAAGTAAAATTTAGGTATTTTGTGCTAGTAGTTCTGATGCTGTTTGTTTTGTGGATGTGCCAAAGGTTCATCAAAACAACGTTCAAGGATGCCTTGTATTCCAAACAAAGATCACCTGTCAAAAATCTGTATGATACTGAGTAAAGAGACAGTGCTTTGAAGCAGTCAGTATATGACATTGCATTTACTCCCAATAGTCTGTTTACACACAAAGAACCATCGTGGATGTTCCATTTGCTGCATGTGTCTGGTCAGGTACATTAATTAATTAATTAATTATACTCTATGATGGGTCTGATGAGGACTGAGTACATTGGTGTGATGACCTCTCTGGGCCTACATACCATGCCTTTACGTATAAGTACAGCAGCTTTGAAGTATTTTCTTACTACCTTGGACACATGTGGGTCAAAGGCTAGGTTACTATCTATATGAGTTCCTAGATCCCTGACTAAGTCAACTTTTAGGGTTGTTTTACTGGTGACATAGTTACTCAGGGTGGCCAACTTCCCAAAAGGTGCTGTAATGCATTTCTTGATATTAAGTTTTATGCCCTGGCTTTGACACCAAGCATTTGTCTGTATTAGACGTTTCTGAAGGGTGTTCACATCTTGTTGAATTCAATGACCCAGATTGCAGTCATTTAGCCAGAGGCCTTTGACATTGGATTTGACATCCAAGAGGTAGATGATAAAGAGGAGTGGGCTTAGCACAGAGCCCTGGTGGACTCCAGTGATGACCAGCCTATTTGTGGAGGTGGCCTCACCGATTCTAATCTCTTGGGTCCTATCAGTGACCCAGCTAGCTATCCAGCATGCTATAAAGGGGTTTCTACCTAGTTCCATAAATTTGTTGACAATGCCCAAGTGAGGTATTTTATGAAATGCATTAGCCAGATCTAGGTAGGCAGTATGCATAGTTTTCCCATCATCCATTGCCTTAGTGGCCTTTTCAAAGAAGTCCACCAGCTTCAGTAAGCATGACATTCCTTTGACAAAGCCAGACTGGGATGGATCCAGTGTCTGGAGGCCTCCTATGCCTTGTTGATTTCCGTGATAATTCTTTCCATGGCTTTGCAAATAAGTTTAGTCAGACCTATGGGTCTGTAGTTTCCAGGATCTGTTGAAGGTCCTCCGTTATGAATGGGAATCACTGTCACAGTTCTGCATTCATGTAGCACAAAGCCCGGTTTAAGACTATAGTTAAATATTGATTCCAAGGGTTCTGATAAGTTGTATTTTAGATTGTTCAGGGGGCATCCTGGAATGTTATTGAAACCCATTGAGGCCATGTTCTTGGCTTAGCAAGCACAGACAATGCATGCTCCCTACTTATAGTTGGAGGGATAATTTCTGAGGGTATTTTTGGGGAATGGTTGGGGGTGAGAGGGAGGTAATTTTGGAGCTGAATTTGTCCACCAACAGGATGTTCTTCGTGTTTCACTGTTGCAGTCATCACATTTGGGCTATCTGCCTGCAGGTAGCCCTCAGTTGGCCTGATTATCAAATTCTTGGGTCCTGTGTCAGTTGCTGTCTCATCTTCCATGACGTCAGGTAGTCAGGGGTATAAAGCATGCAGCCGACGCCATTTTATCAGTCTTTCTTGCCGTGCGGTGCCGGAAGCAGAAGCAGTTCGCAAGTGCCGGTCGGCCGACTCCTGAAATTTTCACTTTCGAGTTTCAGATCCGAAGTCTTCAACTAAGCTAAGTACTCCTTTGGGGATCCTCTTTCTTGCTCTAAACCGATGTCAGTAAAAGTTAACAGTTGTATTTCTTGTGGAAAGCAAATACCTCATAAAGATTTTCATTTGTACTGCATTCCTTGTCTAGGCCCAGACCACGACGTACCTCGCTGTCGGTTTTATGCCTTATTCAAACCTCGAACTGTTCGTCGTCGGTTCTTTTTCGCATCTAAATATTTTGGTACTCAGTTCAATTATCCAGAAATGGCTTTGGTAAGCCACCCAACTACCGACTTTCCAAAAAAAATGCAATGGTAAAGACAGAGAGAGCCTGCATAGGTCCAAAGCTGCCGATGACGCTTCTCCTAAGCTAGTCGTCAGTTCACCAGTACTCAGTGAGGCACTTTCGCAGCCCCTGATACCCGCTACTTCAGATTCGCAGGCCTCTACTGAGACCCATTCAGAGTCCGGTATGCCGCGAGATGCTTCTTCGACTGTGGAACCTGCAGATGTCTCTACCTTGGATGGGTCCGTTGTGCAGGCACCAGCTTCTGAGGGTGTATTCAGGCCTACTGATGTGCATATTAAACCGACTCCATCTTCTTCTTCTTCAAGGCCTAAAACTCGATCCATGCCTAAAAAAAACAATGCCCAGACTGCATGGTCAGGCCCCTTGCCTAAAAACAAATGATAAGAATGGCTGAAGATCTTATGACTCTAATCAGGGGAAGCCACCCTTCTCCCTCTGAGACCTAGGACCGATTTTCCTTCTGATTCTTCTGATCAGGATTCTGAAATTTCTGTTTTCTTGGATGACCAGGAGTTGCCCTTATCTACCTATGAGGATTCTGATGCGGAGGACTGCATTCCCTCTGCTTCCCCTCCAGAGGATTTCTCTTTTGGTGAAATCTTGCATACTCTTAGGGAGCATTTCCGCTGGGAAAGCCAGGATTACTCTGACTCCAAAAAGAGGCTTAGGGAATTCTTACTTCTACTTCAACACAGGCCTTTAGCTATCCCTCCTGTACTGGACATTGTAGATGATGCTTTCTCAGAATCTAGTCTGGCCCCTGACTTTTTACCTCCAGCTCCCAGAAAACCTGACAGGTATTACAGGGTACCTGACTTTCACAAATTCCTCTTTAAGAACCCTACTGCGGATCCTGAAACCATTTCACAGGGACCCAAAGGCATTAAGGCTACTACTGCCAAAAACCCTACCCCCTCTGATAGAGATTCCAGGGCCCTGGATAGATGGGGTAAGAATGTATACACTTCTGCAACTTTGGCCATTAGGGCCTTAAACTGCCAGTTTCATATGTTAAAGTATCAGCAACATATTATTGGATTGCTTAAACAAAAAAATTATATTGATTCCTGACTGTGCTGAAAATAAAGAATTACAGGATTTAATGCATTCTGCTGAGCAGGTTGGAAAACATACTTTGCAATGTGGTTTTGATTCATTAGAGGCATCTTGCAGGGCTGCTGTCACTGGCTCTGTACTTAGAAGGCATGCTTGACTTAAGGAGCAATCTTTGCCAGATCATGTTAAAGCTAAATTACTGGATGCTCCCTTAAACCAAGACCGCCTGTTTGGTAACAAAGCAGAAGAAGTACTTAAAAAGATGGAGGAAAAAGCTAAATATATGCAAACTGTTAAAGATTTCCTGCAAGTGCAGCCTACTAGATTTAGTAGGCATTGGCCTACTAAGAAGTGGTCCTTTCCCGCCTCTTCCAGGCCTTCTCAGTCCAAACCCAAAACCAGCAGAACACCCAGATTTCAGTCCCAAGGTACTCACAGGCTTAAGCAGTGGGGGGCTCCCACATACAAAGCTGGGAGTAGTAAGACACCCCCCAGTGGTAAACTGTCACAATGACTTAACTTCCAAGCCCTGCTCAGCTGACTGTTCCTTTAGGGGGAAAGATCTCCCTGTATGCAAAAAACTGGGAACTCATTACCCAAGACAAATGGGTTTTAAATATATATAGTTTCCCAAGGATACAGTTTTCACTTCCATTCATTACCAACCCCAAACGGTTGGCCAGACCTACCCCCAAACCAGTGGGCAAAGGCTCAAAAGCAAGTCCTCTTTCTTCTAAGCATCAGGGCTATTCAACCTGTGCCCGAAGAAGAATGGGGGCAAGGTTTCTACTCAAGACTTTTTCTGGTACCCAGAAAAGACAATTCTTGGTGTCCTATCCTGGACCTGTCTATCCTAAACACTTTTTTGGATATCCCAAAATTCAAAATGCCAACTGCATCAGCTGCTCCCCATGCTGGGAAAAAATTCCTGGTTGGCAACACTGGATTTAAAGGAAGCATACCTGCACATCCAAATAAGGGAATCTTGCAGAAGATACCTACGCTTCAGAGCAGGCTACATGCACTATCAGTTCTCTGCACTGCCCTTTGGCTTATCTACTGCGCCCAGGGTATTCACAAAGTGCCTAGCTCCAGTCATTGCATTTTGCAGACAAAGGAATATTCAAATATACCCATACCTGGACGATTGTCTAATTCAGGCAGAAATCCAGGGCATACTATTAAATCATCTGGCATTCGTAAAGAAATTGCTAACTTCTCAGGGGTACACTATAAATGAAAATAAATCACATCTAGTACCCTGCCAACAAATTATATTCCTGGGAGCAAGCTTGAATACAACTTCCCAGATGGCCTACCTCACACCAGAGAAACAAGTTAATTTGACAACCTACTTCAAACTACTGGCTACAAAGACCCAGCTATCTACAAGGAAAATACTGTAATCCCTGGGGTTCATGGCCTCTTGCATTGTACTAATTCCATATGCAAGACTGCATATGAGGAAACTACAATGGTATCTAAAAAGCCTATGGTGTCAGCATTCTCAGGACCTAGAATTAATGATTCCTATCATACCTTGTCTACAGATAGTTCTTTTAGTGGGCAGAGGCCTACCACCTAAACAAGGGACTGCCATTCACTCTACCCCCTGCCGCCCTAAACCTAACAACAGACGCATCAGACTATGAAAGGGGGGGGCTTACTTGGAAGGGTAGTGCATTCTGGGCAAATGGAACCCGAGTCAAATGCACATGCATATCAATCAAAAAGAAATGTTAGCTGTACAGAATGCTCTGACAGCCTTCAAGGACCACATTCTTCCTGGACAATTATTGGTAAAGACGGACAACACCACAGTTATGTGGTACATAGACAGGGGGAACCCATTCAATACCCTCTCTGCAGGCTAGCCATAGCTCTGTGGAACACAGCCTTGAGCTACCAAGTGGAACTACAAGCTCAATTCCTGCCAGGCAAGATAAATACACTGGCAGACAACCTAAGCAGAAATCTCATGGACCCACACGAGTGGAAACTGGAACCAAAGATATTCAACATGTTGAAAAACTAATGGGGAGCCCAGAGATAGACTTGTTTGCCTCCCCTCAGAACTACCAAATTAACAAATTCTGCACAAGGACTCCCCACAGACTGGTTTGGAAAGTGGATGCCCTGTCCTTCACCTGGAAAAACCTATCCGTTTATGCCTTTCCCCATCTGCCTCACCTTTCCAAAGTGCTACTAAAGATTAAACAAGACAAACCAAGGACCATACTGATTGCGCCAGACTGGCCACACCAGCATTGGTACCCCCTTTTGCGCAGTATGTCACTGCTAGGACCATGGCACCTGCCTCAGACCCCTGCCCTGCTGTCCCAGCAGGAGGGCCAGATTCTGCACCCACAGCTTCAAACTCTGAACCTTGCAGCTTGGCAAATTACCTGATCTCTCCGTTACCATCCCTCAGTAAGCAGGTGATGGATGTCATTCTGGAGACAAGGAGGCCTAGTACTAGAAAATCCTTGTGCTGAAAAATGGAAAAGATTCTGTTCCTGGAGCCAAACTCAGGGGATGGGCACAACAGTGCCCAATTTACCTCATATTCTTCAATCTTTACGGAGATGCTTCACAAGGGCCTTTCCTTTTCTTCCATCAAAATTCATGCCTTGACCATTTCGGCACATTATAATACATAGCCACCTCTCTTCTCTCATCTACTGCTGAAGTAATTCCTCAGAGGGGCCAAAAACCTAAGACCACCCAGGAGAGCCCCTACTCCAGCCTGGGACCTTAACTTTGTTTTGGAAAAACTCACTCTGCCTCCCTTTGAGTCAGCTACAAATGCAAAGTTGAAATTCCTTTCTTGGAAAACAGCCTTCCTTCTAGCCATCACTTTAGCAAGAAGAGTGTCTGAATTACAGGCCGTCATGGCAGTGGAGCCTTTCATCATCTTTCATGTGGACAGGGTGTCCCTCAGGACCAATCCTTCCTTTATGCCCAAGGTGGTATCCAGTGTGGCTCTTAATCAGTCCATTCATTTGCCAACCTTCTTTTCTAATCCACAGAACAAAGGGGAATGAATACTGCACTCCTTGGACGTGCACAAACAACTTAGATTTTACTTGGACAGGACTAAACCTCTCAGGAAATCTGAACAGCTGCTGGTTGCATTTGCAACAGGGGCAGAGGGGAAGGCCATTTCTAAGCAAATCATTTGGATAGGCCATTGCATTAATTCCTGCTGTAAGCACCATGGAAAACCTACCCCGCAGGGGATAAGACCTCATTCCACCAGGGCTGCATCTACCTCTACAGCCTTTCTCAGAGGTGTCCCTACCAGTGACATCCTAGAAGCTGCTACCTGGAGTTCTATACATACCTTCACCAAGCATTACCACTTGCCAATTTTTTCTAAAGCCAGAGCTGGTTTTGCCACTGAAATCTTGCAGGGCCTTATAGCTGGTACTAATGCTATATAATTGCCTCCTCCCTTCCTTAGCTTTGGGAATCTACCAAAATGTGATGACTGCAACAGTGAAACATAAATAAAATAGTACAGTTGTGTACACTTAACATAAATGTAGATGTTCGAGTGTATTCACTGTTGCAGTCCTGGTTGCCCTCCCTCCAGCCCCCCTGACTTCTATTGACTATACCTCTTTTCTTGTTTACTGTGTTTAAAGCTTTCTGGTGTATTTGCTTTGTTGTTGGAGGTGTAACCTTGTATATAATTGCTTCCCATTATGGGGTACCTAACATCTGGGGCAAGAAAAACTGATAAAATGGCGTCGGCTGCATGCTTTATTCCCCTGACTACCTGACATCATGGAAGATGAGACAGCAACTGACGCAGGACCCAAGACTTTAATAATCAGGCAGACTGAGGGCTACCTGCAGGCAGATAACCCAAATGTGATGACTGCAACAGTGAATACACTCGAACAGCTACATTTATGGTAAGTGTACACAACTGTACTTTCTCTATATTACCAGCCTCAGTGAATGTGGCACCCTTAACCATAAGTTCAGCACATTGCTGTGTGCTGCCATTGATATTTCTGACATAGCTGAAGAAGGCTTTATGTTATCTTTCACCTGGGAGGCTATCTTAATCTCACAGTTGACTTTGCTGTGTCTGTTTAACCCTCTTATGTCTTGAGTCTGGCTGACACCTTCTTTAGAACATCTGTCCTTTTAAACAGTCCCCAGATAGATAGCTTCATCATCTTCTAACTGCTTTGGGACTGCTTATACTTAGCTACTGTTTGGACAGTATGAAAATCACTGCTTCCATAATGGAATGTTTCTCACCTATAGTAATTCTCAGTACTTTTATTTGTGTGGAACATTGTGATGCTGCAATGAACAGCAAACATTCCTTTTTATAACACTTAACAGGCTTTGGAAATGGAGATTCAGCTTAACTTTCTTCAACCCATGACAACTTCAAACATGATTTTATTTAAGGGAGAGGATTAGAGCTTCCTAACCACATGGATGATTATGTGCCCCCCTAAAAATGCTAAAAGCATGTGTTTGATGCTAATTTCAGTTTTGATTTTGCACATATAAATCACTGAAGTTGTTACTGATGAATAGTCATGTAACACTACTCTTTCTGCCTTATGATAACTTCTCCATATTTGCCTAACCTGCAGATATTCCAAATAGATTTTTGCAGCATGTGTTTGTTTCCTGCACTGCACTGTCTTCCTGGACTTGTTTTCATTTTTTCTCTTTCAAGTGTGTCTTTCAGCCTCCTTTATAGGAAAACCCAGAGATCAGCTTCACGAGTTGTCTGTGGTATTTGAGATGGAAAGTGGTGGTAAAGGTATAAAAGGCTATCATAATGTATGTGGTGGCATGACAATGTCAAGCAATTGTTCATCTTTATTCATAACAATTAGAGAAAACAGAAACTGATAGCTGTCCATGTAATACTTCTGCAGAACCCTCCCTCCCAACAGATGTACTGTTTTAGCAAATTATCACTTAAGTGTACTGCACTTGATTTTATTAATGGCATCTGAGTCAGTCAGCAAGATGCATTTGATATGTACAGAATTGGGAAGATAAGACGAGAAAACTGTTTGTGGAGGAGTATGTTAGAGCATGAATGTTGGCTCATGCTGGTAAACTGCACTTCAGAATTTGAATGTATAACTTTTATCATGATTTGTTGTTTTGTCATCAGTAACTCATGCGGCATGCACCACTTTTGTTAACATTCATTATGGTTTTTCTTTTAGTTCTTTAGTTGAATATGTTTCCATTTCAAAACTGCATTTATTTTGTTCATTTGCAGAGGTTGATGAAGGATATGAGACGTATCCAGTCCAGATATTAAAACCTGGAGAAGTAGCTAAAATGGTATGCCATATTAAGTCACAGCTAGCTTATGGCATTTGGAAGTTCAATGAAACAGAAATGATAATTTCAACAGACAGTCCAAAGTATTATCTTCATTCAGAAATGTTGCTGATTTTTAATGTATCTCAAGGGGATTATGGGTTGTATGAATGCTTCTCACGTGAAAAAGTAAAGAATAAGTTCCATTCCCATAAGATGGCAGGGTATATTCTTAAAGCCCCACCCATTGTGCACCACACAGCAACTGCTTCTGTTACATCAACAATACAAATCACCATGGAGTCATCCATGCAGTCTACAACACACTCAGCAAGTTCTTCCGCTTTTACAAGTAACATGGATACTACGAGAAACCCTACTGTAGAACTGTTGAGTTCAACTTTGGAAACACTACCTACAACAGTAGCCCCGCTAAAAACAACATTTGTTGTTTCAACAATTTCTGCAGCTGAAGCATCACAAACCGTAACATGTCCTTCTTTTCAAAGAGTTGACTATTTAGAATCCAAAGACTGTGGTATTTATGCAGCTTTCTTAGCAATATTTTGTTCACTTTTTCTAATCCTTTTGTGGTACAGTTTTTACAAGGGTTTCTTACCAAATGTTCGCTCATATTGTTCAGCGTTAAGAAGTAAGAAGTCTACTTCAGAATTAGCTGACTGTGAACGAGGCCAAAAAGAGGGACTAATGCAGAAACCATGTCTAAACAATGTACAGAGCCAGCAGAATGAGCAACCCAAGTCAGTCCATGATTCAGGATATGAAATGGAGCCAGACTGTGAAAACGGTAAATTAGTACATGAAGAAACATCACAGGAAGCAGTCACTGAGAAAGATAAGCCTTTCGATGTAGCATCAAACCTTAAATATGTTGATTCTGATGGGGAAGAGTGACACTGCTTTGTACTGTGAATGTTTTCAAGATGTTTATTATGACCAAAGTAGAGATTGCCAGACTCAGAATGTATGGTCCAGCATTTAATCCACTTAACTGACCAGCAGTGACATTATGTCAGAGGTCACAGTTTCACTGTTATGTATGTTCATTAATTTTGGACACAGCCAACCTAACATCTGCTAACTGACATTGGTTACAAACAGAAAATAAAAAAGTTACTTTTGAGAATATAATGGAAGTGAATATCCAGTACTGAGGTATGCTACAAAGTTTTTCAGCAAATATTGTAAAACAGCTGTACTTCTCATTTTAAGATTCCTACAGAATTATTGTATAGTCCCCAGTTTCCAGTATATTTTTTCAAAAGTATGAGCATGACAGTATGCTTTGCTCTTTCTTCACTTACGGTAACTACTTCAGTCAATACGCATGCTCTCAAGTAGACTACTCTTCTGTAAAAAGAGATTTCTGGAATGGAAAGAAAAAAATATATGTTTTTTGTAAGCTGTAGTTAGCAAACACAACTTGCTGACTTGTAATTTCCAGATTGGAAAATGGCTAGTTTATCAGATTGGTAATTACAAGGCAGTCGCCCTTATTTGGACAAGTCATTGTACGACTGAAAGATTCTCTTGTACTAGAAAAGACTCTGTAAATGAGTACAGAAGTAAAACGGAAGTGATTGGATCTGATATATAGAAGAACTTCCAGTTCTATTTTGACTTTTAAGAAATTCTCAGGGATACAATTTTTTTTTTCTTTGCAAATGGCTCTTCCATTTTTCCTTTTGTGGAAAATAGTGACATAATTGTTCCATTATGCTGTTTTTTGAGACAATTTGTATTTTGTTAGAACAGCTGAGACTGTTATTCTGTGTGTTGATGAAAGGAGTTACATATTTTTATATTAATTAAAATACTGTAAATTTGTACAGGTAGATAGCCATAGTACTTCTGAGGTACATTGTTCTGAGAGGTTCGTGAACTGTGGAAGTGTTTTGGGTTAAATGATGAAAACTATTACAAAATGCTGATGAAATGATAAGCAGATATAGGTTAACTTGCAAAAGAAGGAGAGTACAATACAGTGCTACTCTGATTGCAGACTGAATTTCAGGAAGCAGATTTCTAATTATGGTTGATAAGCTGCAAGTACATTCAGGCTACTTAACTGTGACATTCAAGGTAACATCTGATTTCCAAACTGTATCATAAGCAGTTCTTTTTGCTGAAGTTAATTTTCAGATTGTTTTTAATCTGCATCAGCAAAACATTTCCATGTAAAGAAATAAAATAACATATTGTTTTATTCTGTTATATCTTTTTCTATGCATAATGTTATTTAGTATGTCTGCAAATATTGCTTTGTTTTTTAAAATCTTTTTTTTCAGATCTTATGTATACTGCCTTAGTGTAAGAACACTCATAACCATTTAATGTGGATTTAGACTTGCATATCAAAAACTTTTTTTCAAAGTGTCTCACTGAATTTTGAAAAGTCATTGGCAAGCATGATGTTTGCATGGGGCTTTCAGGCTGGGATTCTGTGTGACAGACTAGTCATTGTATAGCATAGTGTTTCTTTTTTCTTCAGCTGCATCTTTTCTCATATCATTGTATCTCGCATGTCTTTATCTGCATGGTATCATTCCTCTGTGCACAAACCTCTAGCCTTAGTTCCCTCTTTCTGTCTTTTTTTTGCCTTTCCATCCCACAGCCTTTCCTCCTTTGCCTTCCTCTCCTGTTGGCACCTCTTCTTTGCCTTCCGTGAGAATGTGCTCTCCTTCAGTCACCATTACACAGCCTGATAGTTGGTATGGCACAGAGAATGCAGTTGTCAAACTTTTGCCACCTTTTTTAAGTGACCAGACTCAAAGTGTCAGTAGCCATGGATGGTTTCTTCTCTTCTGCCAAGCCTTGGGTGAGTACATGCTTTGAGTGCAATGTCATATTACATTATTTGTAGAAAACAGTGTAAATCAGAAATATTCATTGTGGTCATAACCCTTTTGTAATATTTTAATCCAGTATTCATTAAAAAAAAAGGAATGCATTTGTGTCATAACTGCGTTTGAGAATGGGGTCAGCACCACCCAGTCTGCTTAGGGAAAAAAAGATCCTCAAGGAAAGTGGAGGAGACCGTGGGACAGGAAGATCACATCTTAGAACACTGAAAGAGTACGGATGCTGGCAACACGTGCAACAGTTGTTTTAGCAGGTTGAGAGATGGTGGTTCCCCAGAAATGAATGAAGATGAATGTAGTTCTTCACAGAAGTGTAAATGGAGATAAGTCTCACAGTGCAGACCAGCTGGCCTGCTGTTTTTGCTGGAAAACTGGCTGTCACTGTAAAAAAAAAAAATAAAAGTATGTAATACTTGATGAATCTGAAATGGAAAAATTTGTACGGCAGAAGTTTTACAGCTGGAAAGTCTTACTGGCTAAGTGGTAAAGTAGGTCAAGTAGTTATGTGTGTATAGATACATTTTCATAAAATTTGCAATGCTTGATTTATGCATTTGTTTGGTAAGTAAGTTGGGAAACTTGGAGCTGGACTCGTAAGGTATTAAAACTGTGTGAGAAACCATTTGATTGGTAGTTTGCATTCATTATACAATGTTTGATAACGACTGATGTCAAGACCTTTTTAATATCTTTATTGTAAGTGGTCTGTAGGATTATGGTACAGTTGATTGCAGATGTTCTTCATGTTTCACTGTTGCAGTCATTACATTTGGGTAATCTGCTGGCAGGTTGCCCTCAGTCGGCCTGATTAACAAAGTCTTGGGTCCTGCGTCAGATGCTGTCCCTTCCTCAATGACGTCAGGTCGTCAGGGGTATAAAATATGCAGCCGACGTCATTACATCAGTCTTTCTTGCCGTGCGGTGCCCAAAGCAGAAGCAGTTTGCAAGTGCCAGTCGGCTGACTCCTGAAATTTTCGTTTTCGAGTTTCAGAACCGAAGTCTTCAACTAAAAGCTAAGTACCCCACTGGGGAAACTTTTTCTTGCTCCTTACCAATGTCTGTAAAAGTTAATAATTGCATTACTTGTGGAAAGCAAATACCTCATAAAGATTTTCATTCGTACTATATTCCTTGCCTAGGCCCTGACCACATTGTACCTTGCTGTAGGTTTTGTGCTTTATTTAATCAGCACACTGTCCGTCATCAGTACATTTTGCCTCTAATTATTTCAGTTCTCGGTTTAATTATCCAGAAATGTAATCGGTTAGCCTTCCGACTACCGGAATTCCAAAAAAACGCAAGGATAAAAACAGAGACAGGCCACTGAGGTCCAAAATTGCCGATAACGCTTCTCCTAAGCCAGTTGCCAGTTCGCCAGTAGTCAGTGAGGTGCTTTAGCAGCCCCTGATACCTGCTACATCTGATTTGCAGGCCTCTACTGAGACCCATTTGGAGTCCGGTATGCCGCGAGATGCTTCACCTATGGAACCAGCGGATTTCTCTACCTTGGATCGGTCCGGAGCCGCTGTGCAGGCACCGGCTTCTGAGGGTGTATTCAGGCCTACAGACTTGCATATTAAATCGACACCGCCTTAATTACTAAGGCCTAAATCTCAATCCATGTCTAAAAAAAACGACGCCCAGGCCACGTGTTCAGGCCCCTATGCCTAAAAAACAAATGATAAAAATGGCTGAAGATCTAATTTCTCCAAACAAAAATAAGCCAAACCGAGGTTGGGAGGGTGGCCTAATGGTTAAGGTGTTTGCCTTACAAACACAAGGTGCAGGGTTTGAGTCTCACAAGGGATAATTGGCTAAGCTTAAAATGGCTCGCAAGGGCAGTTAGCGTAGTACTAATCTGTGAATCTATGAACAAGTCCAACAAGTCCAATGACCCAAAGATATACACAAAAACATGTGTGTTGCACAAGAAATTTAATGAAGCGCTTTTTGTCACTGTTAATTCAGTAACTTCATCAGATCAAATAAAAAAACTTCAAAACATGTTTAAGTAACAAATTTAAACAACATCACATATTTGAAACTTCCTATCAACAACCAGTACTGTGTTAACACATGTTTTTAAAGGGAAACAACTAACATATTTATACAATTTAAATACACTTAACTATTCAATAAAATATAAATATATAGCAAACCCTGAATATTCTATGCACTTCAAAAAATGTTAAAAACTAAAAAGCATCATCTGTTTAAACTTTTTAACTTGAGCAAACAGGTGATATTACATGCTTCATTGAGACCTGGACTAGAAAAGGCATTCAGTGTCAGCTGCCAGGCTAATTCATGTTCCTCTAAAAGCAAGTTAAATGGGCCACCCCTAACATCTACCTGGACTTGGTCAATTGCCTTAAACATGAACCTGTATCCCCCACTCGAGTATGAATGTTTAGAAAGAGAATTGTCACTTTTATTGATGTCAGTTGCATGGGTGTGTTCATCACACTCTATCACGGAGCCTGCGCTCCATTTTTCCAACATAGAAAGCTGTGCAGGATGAACACTTAGCGATATACACAACAAACTTGGAGTTGCAGTTAAGTTTGTGTTTTAATTCAAACTTCTTCTCATTAACTGTAAATGTCTTACCTAACTCAATAAATCTACATAACCTGCACATACCACACATAAACATCTCTGCATGTCTATTCGCATTCATTGATTCATGCCTTTCTAATAAATTTTTAAGACTGAGACCTCCTCTAAACACGAGTTTGGGGACACCTCCTAATTTTTCAGCTAGGAGTTTGTCATTGCTAATAAATTCCCAGTTTTTATGTAATAGAAATCTAACTTTATCGCTGTCCTTACAATATGTAGTAATGAAACTAGTTCTGTAATTAGGCATCATGGTAGAATTAGTCAGTCAACTCTTGGCTGAGACACCCAGACTTAGAACCAGAAACTGTTTGTTCAGTTCCAATGGTCACCCCTGAATCACTCAGTATGGACTTGATTAACCCATTCTGCCTTTTAAATTGCACTTCATCAACTAATGGGTCAATCAGGTTACTTGGATATCCCCGATGTCGAAACATATTACTCAGTAACTCACATTCATCAATAAAATCGGCCATCAAAGAGACCATTTTAGCTGCTATAATAAGTTGACCCTTAACAATAGAGCATTTTTGTGTAAAGGGGTGACTGCTTGTAAAGTGAAGAAATGAATTACAGTAAGTGTCCTTTCTAAAAATTTTGGACACATATCTATTATTCACCACATCCTTAGTTAACCTAATATCGAGGTAGTCGATAGAGTTACAGTTAAAATTAAACGTAAAATCGAGAAACTCGGTTGTATGATTTAAATAATCAACAAAGTTTCATGCCTGTGTTCCATCACCTTTGAAAAGGATGAAAATATTGTCCAAAAAATGAGTGTAATATACAAGTTTGGACATATGGTGGGGGTTGTTAAGAATAAATTTTCTTTCCCATATGTGCCGTTACTAAATCGGCCAAGCTGGCCCCACATGGTGAACCCATGGCCACACCCCTCTTCTGGAGGTAGAAATCCTTATTAAAAGTAAAGAAGTTGTTAGTGAGAATTAAGTCAAGTAAAACTTCTATCAGGTATATCTCATGGGCTGGTGCTCCCTTAGTTTTAAGCATCAAGTTCACCCATTCGACCCCTTCCAGATGAGGGATCGATGTATAAAGATCTTTAACATCGATGTTTAAAAGGTTGTTGTCATTGTGGAACTCAAGGTCGTTGATCTTTTGCAGGAAAGTCCAGGAGTCTTTACAGACCTGGGATTCGGACACCAAGTACCTCTGCAAAATTGTGTCCACTACCTTCGCACAAGAATATGTAATAGAACCCCTCCCATCTATCAAAGGTCTCATGGGGGGGGTTACCAAGTCCTTGTGCACCTTGGGGATACCAAACATAACAGGAATTTTTGGCCACAGAGTTGTCATGTAATTATACATATTGATGTAAATTTTTGCCTCAATAAATAAGTCATTAAGGTAACATCTAATACGACCATAAGCAACATTGATTTCATTAAGTGGCACTTTAGAATAAGCATCACCATTCAAGAGTGTTCCCATTCTAGTGTTATAAT
Source organism: Protopterus annectens (assembly GCF_019279795.1). Taxonomy (NCBI): domain Eukaryota; kingdom Metazoa; phylum Chordata; order Ceratodontiformes; family Protopteridae; genus Protopterus; species Protopterus annectens. The sequence continues at coordinate 1,093,578,708 of NC_056730.1, read as the reverse complement.
CCACAAGGTCAAAGATAGCCAACCCACCCCCTTTATCAGGTTTGACTACTCTCACTAGCAAAGATCTTAGTGTGTTCAAAGCTAGTACCTCCTCTCGGGTGATGTTATCATTCCTAACCCTTCTGATGTTGTAGTGTTCTTGAGTATGGACAATGTGCCTTAAATCAAGTTCATAAACATTTTCAAAAATACTAAGTACGGGATGTAAAGGTGGATTAAATATACTAGGGACCCTGAAAACCCGATCACTATCCACCATATTGCCAAATAAGACAGTAAGATTAAGTTTCTTAACAAAGTACTTTAAGTCCACAATGGATTGTACAATGTTCAAATGTATATTAGGGACAAATGTATTGCCCTTAGCAAGGAGATCAACAAGTGCTGGATCTATGTAAACAGATGAATAGTTGAAAATGTTATAGTCCCCAGTAGAGTTTTTCACAATTTTAACATCCAAGCCACTATCCTGTGTTATCTTTTGTGTCTATTGTTCCACTGTTTGTTTTTTTTTTGGTTCTGATAGTATTGTCTCTTCCGAAAAGCTCCAGGGTGTTTGACATTGTGAAAATTTGAATTGTTATCACAAGCATTGACACCTTGTTGGTTAACATCAGGATGGCTGTTGTTATTGTTCCGGATCCATTCACTCCGTCTCACAATGTCCCTGTCAGGACTAGTTTCACCCCCATCCTCAGTAATATCATTGTTAAGGTTATTGAACTCCTGTTGCGGAGGGTTGTTAGTATCATTAACCCCCCCTCCCACTTGAGCTGATGATGGTTTGGGGTAAGCTGTGTCGTTGCTGTAGGCTAAACGGTCCCACTTCATTTTTTTTATTTTATTGTACTTTAGTCTGTCCAGCAGTTGGTCTATGCTGGAAAAAGACCTTTCATAATCGTATTTGTATCTGGAAAAGTCCAAATGTGAAATGATATCAGTTTTCAAATCTAACACTTCTTTAGTCAGTTCTTCTATTTGAATAGAATAATGTTTAATCATCAGTTGCATAAGGTCAAACCCCTGTTGGTCAAACAAAGATACAAGCTCCAGATGGAAAGGGGAGTCAGCCTTGAAGACCCGTAGGGTATTGATGGTACTGCAGACCTTTTGGAACAACTCGTTCATGTAAACATTCTTTAAAGTACACTACTTCTAGTTGCTGTTTCTTAAGTTTAAGTGACTTTTGATCAAGTAATTTTAGTTTATCAGTTAACGAGCGAGAACTAACCTGTTGGTTCGCAGTGTTATTGATCACTGCTCCTGGCCTTGTCCAAAGCATGCCAAGAACCTTGAAGTGTCACTGGTCCAATTGCCAAACTGTGGAACCTCTGTGAGTTCCACACCGCTCTGCGTTCTGTCCTGCTCATTTACTAAGTTTACTGAATTGGCGGTCAACACCAGTGGTGACCATTGAGCTGTAGTTATTGATGCATTAATAATAGATGAAGAAGAACCACAACCCTGGTTGTTAATAGCAAGCTGCAGGTTAGAAACTCCCGGCACAACCACCCGCTGTAATGAGGTAGTAACAGAGTTTGCCTGCTGAAGAAAACCCCGTTGAGTGTAGCGTTCTTCCGCCGAGTCCAAACGGGAAACAATAGAGTACACACGCTTAGATAAAGCGTTTAGTAACGATGTAACATTCAGTATGTCCGTCTGTGTTTGGGGTGAAACAAACAGACGAGGGCTACTTGGACTGCCAGAAGTACCAGACGCCATAGACAAATACACTGAAACAAACTGGTGTAGATTCTCCAAACAAAAATAAACCAAACTGTTCTGAAATATCAGTTAACAAGCGAGAACTAACCTGTTGGTCCTCAATGTTATCGACCAACTGCTCCTGGCCTTGCCCAAAGCATGCCAAGAACCTTGAAGTGTCGTTGATCCAATTGCCGAACTGTGGAACCTCTGTGAGTTCCACACTGCTCTGCATTCTCTCCTGCTCATTTACTAAGTTGACTGAATTGGAGGTCAACGCCCGTGGTGACCGTTGAGCTGGAGTTATTGATGCATTAGTGATAGATGAAGAACCACCACAACCCCGGTTGTTAATAGCAGGCTGCAGGTTAGAAACTAAAAGTTTAAACAGATGATACTTTTTAGTTTTTAACATTTTTTTGAAGTATATAGAATGTTCAGGCTTTGCTATATATTTATATTTTATTGAATAGTTAAGTGTATTTAAATTGTATAAATATGTTAGTTGTTTCCCTTTAAAAACATGTGTTAACACAGTCCTGGTTGTTGATAGGAAGTTTCAAACATGTGATGCTGTTTAAATTTGTTACTTAAACATGTTTTGAAGTGTTTTTATTTGATCTGATGAAGTTACTGAATTAACAGTGATGAAAAGCGCTTCATTAAATTTCTTGTGCAACACATACATTTTTGTGTATATCTTTGGGCCATTGGACTTGTTGGACTTGTTCGGTTTGGTTTATTTTTGTTTGAAGATCTAATTTCTCTAATCAGGGGTAGTCAACCCCCCCTCTCTAAGAGGCCTAGGGCTGAACTTGATTATGAATCTTCTGATCAGGATTCTGTTTCTTCTGACTTTTCTAATGCCCTGGATTTGCCCATACCTACTTATGAGGATTCCGATGCAGAGGACTCTGTTCCCTCTGCTTCCCCTCCTGAGGATTTTTCTTTTGGGGAAACTTTACATGCTTTGAGGGAGAATTTCCACTGGGAAAGCCAGGAATTTTCTGATTCAAAAAAGAGGCTTAGGGATTTCCTGCTTCTACCTCAATATAGGCCTTTGCCTATACCTCCTGTACTAGACAATGTTGATGATGTGTTCTTGGAATCCAGTTTGGCCCCTGATTCCCTGCCTTCCGCTCCTAGTAAACCTGATAGATACTACAGGGTTCCTGAGTCATACAAGTTCCTTTTCAAAAACCCTGTTGCAGATCCAGAAGCCATTTCTCAGGGGCCCAAAGGCATTAAGGCTTCTGCTGCTAAAAATCCTACCCCTTCTGATAGAGATTCCAGGGCGCTGGATAGATGGGGTAAAAATGTTTATACTTCTGCGACCTTGGCAATCAGAGCATTAAACTACCAATTTCATATGATAAAATATCAACAGCATATTATTGGACTGCTTAAACAGAAAATTATCTTGATTCCTGACTGTGTGGAAAGTAAAGGTTTACAGGATTTAATGCATTCTGCTGAACAAGTTGGAAAACATACTTTGCAATGTGGTTTTGATTCTTTAGAGGCCTCCTGCAGGGCTGCTGTTTCTGGGTCTGTGCTTAGAAGGCATGCTTGGCTTAAGGAGCAATCTTTGCCTGATCATGTTAAAGTTAAATTGTTGGATGCTGCTTTAAATCAGGACCGCCTCTTTGGCAATAAGGCTGAAGAAGTTCTAAAAAAGATGGAAGATAAAGCTAAATCTATGCAAACTGTTAAAGATTTCTTACAAGTGCAACCTCCGAGATTTAGTAGGCATTGGCCTACTAAGAATTGGTCCTTTCCAGCCCCTTTCAGATCCTCTCAAGCCAAACCCAGACACAGCAAATACCCCAGGTTTCAGTCCCAGGGTACTCTCAGAGCTAAGCAATGGGGGGCCTCCACTTCCAAATCTGGAAATACCAAGACACCCCCCTACAGTAAACAGTCTCAATGACTTCCTGTTAAAATTACCAAGCACTTCTTTCAACCGCCCCTTTGGGGGGAAAGATTGCTCTTCATGCAAAGAACTGGGAACTCATAACCCAGGACAAATGGGTTTTAAATATAGTGTCCCAGGGATACAGATTTCATTTCCATACATTGCCAACACCAAACGAGTGTCCAGATCTGCCCCCAAATCAGTGGGCAGAGGCTCAAAATCAAGTACTTTCTCTCTTAAGCATGGGTGCTATTCAACTGGTGCCAGAAGAGGAAAAGGGACAAGGTTTCTATTCAAGGCTTTTCCTGGTACCCAGAAAAGACAAATCATGGCGTCCAATCCTGGACCTCTCTACTCTAAACACCTTTTTGGAGATTCCAAAATTCAAGATGCTGACTCTTCACCATTTACTACCTATGCTAGGCAAAGACGCCTGGTTGGCAACTCCAGATTTAAAAGAAGCATACCTGCACATCCCAATCAGGGAATCTTGCAGAAGATACCTACACTTCAAAGCAGGCTATTTGCATTATCAGTTCTCTGCACTGCCCTTTGGCTTGTCCACTGCGCCCAGGGTATTCACAAAGTGCCTGGCTCCAGTAATTGCAGTTTGTAGGCAAAGAAATATTCAAATATATCCTTACCTGGATGATTGTCTAATTCAGGCAGAAAACCAGCCCATACTTTTACATCATGTGGAGTTTGTAAAAAGGGTTCTAACTTGTCCAGGGTACACCATAAACAAATATAAATCACAACTGGTAGCCTGTCAACAGATTACATTCCTGGGTGCAAGCTTAAATACAACTGCCCAGATGGCTTTCCTCACGCCAGAGAAGCAAATTCATTTGGTAACTTACTTCAAACAAATGGCCACAAAAACCCTGCTATCTGCAAGACAAATACTGCAAGCCTTGGGGTTCATGGCCTCATGCATTCTTCTAATTCCATATGCAAGACTGCATATGAGGAAACTACAGTGGTACCTAAAAAGTCTATGGAGTCAACATTGTCACAGCCTGGAAACAATGATTCCTATCATACCTTGCCTAAGCCTGGAGTTCCTATGGTGGGCAGAAGCCTGCAACCAAAACAAGGGATTACCATTCACACTATCCTCTGCCGCCCAAACCCTAACTACAGATTCATCACACTATGCATGGGGGGCTCACCTGACAGGGAAGTGCATTCAGGGAAAATGGAACCCAAATAAAATGCACCTACATATCAATCAAAAAGAAATGTTAGCTGTACAGAATGCTCTGACAGCCTTCAAGGACTACATTGTCCCAGGACAACTAATGGTAAAGACGGACAACATCATGGTTATGTGGTACATAAACAAGCAGGGGGGTACACATTCCTACCCACTCTGCAGACTAGCCATGGCATTGTGGAACACAGCCCTGAGCTACCAAGTGCATTTACAAGCTCAATTCCTACCAGGAAAATTGAATACACTGGCAGATGGATTATGCAGAAACCTCATGGACCCACACGAGTGGAAACTGGAACTACGGATTTTCAACATGTTGACAAACAAATGGGGGAGCCCAGACATAGATCTATTTTCCTCCCCTCAGAACTACCAGTTGGACAAGTTTTGCACAAGGACTCCCCACAAACAAGGCTGGAAAGTGGATGCTCTGTCCTTCGCTGGAAAAATCTATCAGTCTACACTTTTCCCTCTCTGCCACTGCTCTCCAAAGTTCTACTAAAAGTCAGACAGGACAAACCAAGGATGATTTTGATTGCTCCAGACTGACCGCGCCAACACTGGTACCCCCTCCTGTGCAGTGTGTCACAAATATCTCCATGGCACCTGCCTCAGACCCCTTCCCTGCTGTCTCAGCAGGAGAACCAAATTCTGCACCCTCATCTTCCAACATTAAACCTTGCAGCCTGGCTTATCACTTAAATTCACCTTTATCATCCCTCAGCAAACCTGTGATGGGTGTCATCTTGGAGACGAGGAGACCTAGTACTAGAAAATCTTATGCTGACAAATGGAAAAGATTCTGTGCTTGGAACCAATCTTTAGGGATGAGCACAGCAGCACCCAATTTACCTCAGATTTTGCAATACTTAACTGAGATGCTTCACAAGGGCCTGTCTCTTTCCTCAATTAAAATCCACGCCTCAGCTATTTCAGCTCACTATAACACGGAACCACCCCTCTTCTCACATCCTCTGCTCAAGCAGTATGTCAGAGGGGCAGAAAACTTGAGACCACCCAGGAGAGCTCCTGCCCCTACCTAGGACCTTAACTTTGTTTTGGAGAAACACACTCTACCTCCTTTCAAGCCAGCTGCTACTGCAGACTTAAAATTTCTTTCTTGGAAAACAGCCTTCCTTTTAGCAATCACTTCAGCTAGAAGGATATCTGAATTACAGGCCCTTATGGCAGTGGAGCCTTTCATCATCTTTCATGCGGACAGGGTATCTCTCAGGACCAATCCATCCTTCATGCCCAAGGTGGTTTCCAGTGTGGTGCTTAATCAGTCCATTCATTTGCCAACCTTCTTTCCCAATCCACAGAACAAAGGGGAACGGATTCTGCATTCCTTGGATGTGCACAGACAACTAAGATTCTACATGGACAGGACTAAATCTTGAAGAAAATCTGAACAATTGCTGGTAGCATTTGCTGCAGGGGCAGAGGGGAAGGCTATTTAAAAACAAACTATTTCTAAATGGATAAGCCATTGCATTAATTTCTGCTATAAGCACCATGGAAAACATATTCCCCAGGGGATCAGATCTCACTTCACCAGGCTGCATCTACTTCTGCAGCCTTACTCAGAGGTGTCCGTACCAGGGATATCCTAGAAGCTGCTACCTGGAGTTCTGTGCATACTTTCACCAAGCATTATCATTTACCAATTTTCTCTAAATCCAGAGCTGGCTTTGCCACTGCTGTCTTACAGGGCGTTATAGCTGGCCCTAATGTTGTATAAACTCCTCCTCCCAACCATAGCTTTAGGAATCTACCCAAATGTAATGACTGCAACAGTGAAATATGAAGAACATAGTACAGTTGTGTACACTTACCATACATGTAGATGTTCGAGTATATTCAATGTTGCAGTCCTGGTTACCTTCCCTCCAGCCCCCTAGGTTTTCTGACTATACCTCTACTTTCTTTTACTATGCTTAAAAGCCTTTTTGGTGTATTTGCTTTTGGTTGGAGGTATACTTTTGGGTTTTTGTGTTTATTTGCTCTGCATTAGGGGGGCACCTGACATCTGGGGCAAGAAAAACTGATGTAATGATGTCGGCTGCATGTTTTATACCCTTGATGACCTGACGTCATGGAAGAAGGGACAGCATCTGACGCAGGACCCAAGACTTTGTTAATCAGGCCAACTGAGGGCAACCTGCCAGCAGATTACCCAAATGTAATGACTGCAACAGTGAATACACGCGAACATCTACATTTATGGTAAGTGTACACAACTGTACTTTATAGATGACAACATGCATTTCATTAAATACACCTCACCTAAGTCTTTTTTCATACATTCACTTTTAGTGATTGTTAGAGAATGGTACAAATTGCAGCATAGCAGACACATTTAATACAATATAATCAAAACAAATGCCATTGAAAAACAGTAACACATAAGTGTCAGGACCAGAGTTGCCCATACCCCACAGCAGAGTGGGGCATGCAGCCCTCTTTAATCTCTCCCTCATATATATGTTTACCACATAGTTTGCATTATGGAAAGAATATACAGTATGAGGCTATAGGTGCTTATGAATTTTGTCCTGTGGAATCTGATTGTCATCACTTAAGTACCAGTTTAAAGAGAGCAGATATGAAAAAGAGGAGAATATATATGTTCAAACACATATTTCCTGTATTCAAGTTACAGAAAGCAGAAGGAGTCAGAAGAAAAAAGCTTGCAAGAAAAATAAAGCCAGATACACTGTTAAAAACAGTAAAATAATTTACAGTATGAGGAAATAATTTTATGAAAGCTGTAGTTGATTTTTGAAGAAGAATTTCTAGTAACCAAAACTCCAAACAATGTAAAACCACTACACTAAACATGGCGTACCCTTTTTTTGTTTAAGTAAAATTTCTGCAGGTGTGTCAACAATGCAATAAACACACAAGAGTACTATGCTTACTTAAGTACTGGTAATTTTGTGTTCGTCTGGAATATTTGACACTGGTCCTTGAAGAGGTGAGCTACACTCACCTGTCATCTCCTTTGTTCGTATTTGTGCTGAAATAATTGTATTACTTACCTCTGTTGACATTTCTGGAATTAGGGAGTGTGGTGTTAATGGTCTAAGGCTAAGCTGAAGTAAGAATTTATGGGTGCATTTGTACGAGCTCAAATTAAGTGTATGGATTGCATTCTGACATCTCCAGTACTTATTTTTATAGAAGACAGTCAGTGCCTCACACAGTTGTCAATTCTTTCTTGCAGCAGAGCAGAACTAAGTATGTTGGCTTTTGGCCTTTTTCCCAAGCTGCTAAAACTGTAGCTCGAGAGTCAAGAAATTATTAGACTCTCCCCTTCTCTGAAATTTTGCTGTTGTGAAGAGTAGATCATTAACTTCCCATGCAGACTTATCTTCCATATTGTCATAGGCAAATACCATTTTTTTCTGCATTTGTGAAATGGAAAAGAGTGTGTATTTTGGTGCAAGATGAGTATGTTTCTCAAAGGGGCATCAAAAGTGTAAGGAGCACTACAGCAAACATAAAGAAAAAGAGTGGTACAAACACTTGGTTTATTTTTCCTTGGAGTCAATGAATCCATGACATCATTAATGAAATTTTTTTTCTGAATGCTGATCAAATTTTGATTATTCTTATTTTGCTTGTGTTTTTGTTACTTTTGTGTATGTATTTCTAAGTTATACTTGAGATCTCTTGGCTCTACAGACCCTTGTTTTTGAAGACAGATGAGCTGGGATGAATAAAGAGTGGTTATTAGAACTGTTAGTTAATAATAATGCAGTCATTTTCACTTCAGAATAAAGCTAGGTATAACTTTTGATAGTTTGATTTTAGTGTCTTGTGGTTTAAACATAAACCTTCCAGTACCTTAGCATATTGGTTTCTGTAACATTGAAATCATTATTTTTTTCTGGACACCTTGAACTTCTCCAGTGGTACAGAACTGATTTTGCCTGGTGTATTACACAACATCTGTACTAGTGTACCATGTTTCTGTATGTCTGTTAGGTCACTGATTTGCAACTTAATTATTACACTGAATTTTGAGTCCTTATGTACTGATCTGTATAGATCAAGCTCCTCTCCTGTCTCAGGTGTGTAAAAGTTCCATTTCCAGCTTGCCATTGCATAGTTTGGCAGGACAATTTTCACCTACTCCCAGAGGTGCACACATAAACTGTATGTGTTTGGTTGGCAGCTGCTTTCATGCCTACCTCATTTTGTGGAAGTGGTGTCATGCACAATTAAACTTAGTGAGCAGTGCCAGTTGTGTAGCAGGTTAAGGCCTTGATTACAGCAGAGGCAATCCACTTTCAAATAGCTACACAGATGTTTGATAGAGCTGGCAACGAGGATGTTCATACTCATCCTAGGGGAGGGAGCAGAGATGATTGTGGGTTGTTGCAGCCCTTAGGAGCAAGAAGGCATACCAGCGACTTGGAGGCATGCTTCTAGTTCATCATGCCACTGATTGGTGATAGCTTTCATTGAACAAGTGCACTGGAGCATGCATATGCAATTGCATAGGAGAAAGAGTTGACCCCCACTGTGATTCTATGCTCTCATTGCCAGAATGCCACTGAGGACCCAAGCAAACCTCATGGCTGCCTAAATTATAGTGTTACCTTCCTCCTGGCTCTTACTAAGGAGTGAATGGGCTTGAGTTCTACTGGGATGGGAGTGAATGTCCAACATGTATGGAGGTAAAAAATGCATATAGATAAAAAAAATACAGTAAGCAGGTTTGGGGTCTAACCATTAATATCTGCACTACAGGCATGCAAGCATTAAACATCTCTGAATCCCACATCTGTCCCCTTTCCCCAAAGAAGACAAAATCATCTCTTCCATTACCTTAGTCTTTTCTCTGACTGGTCATCTGGAAATGAGGAGACTATTTAGTTCCTAGTCAGCAGTGTCACTGACAGATTCCCAGCCCTTCAACAGTACCACTGCCTAATTATAAAGCTTCCAATGTTGACTGTCATGACAAAGTCCAACTGGTAAGATTTTACTCTGAACGTTACACTGATCATTTTTAGCAGAACTTTCAGTTCTCAGCTTTCATCCTAGTTTATCTTGGCAACATTAGTACCATCCTGTTTACAAGTAACTAAATGTATGTAAAGTTTAAAAAAAAAGACAACAGTTGCATGACACTTTGTACACGACATTCTAATTGATGGTTATCACGATTATGTTTTTAAACCGTTTTAAGGGTGGTCAAGCTTTCCTAATTATTTATTTATTTATTTATTTTATATTTGTTAACCGGGCTAGTCTAGCTGGATACATATCCTTTTTCAGTAGAGGCCCGAGGAGAAAAGCTCCAACATACATGGTAAATCACAAGTTGAAAAAAACAAGTTATAAAAAATACAGGTTATAAAAAATACAAGATTATAAAAAAGTGTAATCAAGTTGACGTGTTACATTTACAAGATTAGTATAAAAGTATGATTTTATATAGAAGAATTATGGGACAAAGATAGATCGGTTGGTATACATAGCTGAGATATGTTAAATACTAATAGTATATATACGAATTCAGGAGTCACCCGCTAATAATTTTGGGTAAAGAGGATTCCAAGATCAGTATTTGGGAGAAAGAAAGAAGGGGATAGTGATCTGGATAGATTTGATAAGAAAGTTAGATGTGTTAGTTTAGTCAGGTTCAGGACATGGGCATAGCCATTGTGTCTTGAGATACTCTTTCAGGTTGCTTTTGAACTGGTTATGAGAGGTCGTATTTCTAAGGTTGTTTGGGAGGGAGTTCCATGGTTTGCCAATGGAGTTGGCAAAGAGGGCATCACCTCCAGAATTGTTTGCTTTAATGGTTCGGATCTGGGTGCTGTTGGATGATCTGAGACTATTTAGGTTAGTGTATGGGATCAATATGCTAGACAGGGATGGGGTTCTGTCTGGTTGATTAATTATTTTACATGCTTCAGTGAGTTGGTTGAGTTTGAGAAGGTTTGGCAGTTCCAACCAGCCGAGTTGCCTCAGGTTATGACAGTGATGGGTGCGATATGGAGAACCTGTTATGAATCTGGCAATGTGGTTATAGGCCAGAGAGAGCATGTTTAGTTCACGCTTACTGAGGAAAGAAAGGACTGGGGAGGCATAGAGGAGGGTAGAGAGGAGGTGCGTGCGGGCAATGGTTAGTTTGGCAGTAGGAGTTAGAAAGTTTTTTATTCTGTACATGGATCCTAGTTTTTTGTTCACAGATTTTACGGTTTGAGTAATGTGGATGTCAAATTTGAGCTTATGATCAATAGTTACTCCTAGTAATTTGGTACTGGTGACAGGGGTTATGATAGTCCCGTTATTAGATTTGACATGGAAGGTAGTATTATCAGTATTTGGGAGTTCTTTTCCTGGGGTAGAGAAGACGTTGGGGAAAAATAGTAGTAATTTGGTTTTGGTTGGGTTGAGTAGGAGTTTGCAGTCGGTGAACCACTTTTCTACTAGAGAAAAACAGAGTTGAGTGGAGGTTTGGAGGTTGAGGAGGAGAGATCTGAGCAGATTAAGGTGGAGTCATCGGCGTATTGGATGCAGGTGGATTGAGGGATAACTGAGTGGAGGTCGTTAATGAAGATGGAAAATAGAAGTGGTCCCAATATTGAGCCCTGAGGGACACCAATGGTATTAGGAAGCAGGCCTGATAGTCTATTTTGCCACAGGACAGCCTGTTGCCTACCAGTTAGGTAAGCTTTGAACCAGGTTAGTGATGGGGTGTCCAGATGTAGGGTTTCAAGGGTGGACAGAAGGAGCTGGTGATTGACCATATCGAAAGCTTTTGACAGGTCAAGAAAGAGGGCGGAGGATATAAGTTTGCTATTGCGATTTTTATTAATGGAGTCGACAAAGGAAAGGAGGGCAGTGGTTGTGCTATGGTGGGGGCGGGAGCCGTGCTGGGTGTTGGATAGTAGATGATTGCAAGTTAGGTAGTGAAGAAGTTGTTTGTGGATACATCTTTCCATAATTTTCGCTATTGGGGACAGTATTGCTATTGGTCTATAGTTTGATATTTCCGTGGAGGTGCCTCCTTTGTGAAGCGGGATGATGTAGGAAGTCTTCCAAATAGTGGGGATATTAGCTTCAGTAATGGTTCTATTGATAAGGATGGATATAGGGTATGCAATAGCATCAGACGCGATTTGTAAGAATTCTGCTGGGAGGTGATCAGCTGCTAGGGTGGTTGGTTTTAGCTTTTTTAGGAGAGTACTTATGTATGATGTGGAGACCGGCTTAAAAGTGAAGGGGGTAGGGGCCTCAACAAGGGGTTGTGTAGCAGGTGGGGGTGAGGAGGTTAGTTGACTGGCGAGGGTTTGGATAGTCTCGGTGAAGAAAGAGTTAAAGGCATTGGCTATTTCTTCCTGTCCTTTCTCAATGAGTTTCTCAGGGGTTGGGGTAGTAGTTTTACCTGGGTGCTGGAGGTTGTTAAAACATGCCCAAAATTTCTTTGGGTTGTTCTGATGTTTCTGCTGGAGGTGGCAGAAGTATTGCTTTTTGTCTAGGGTAACGGCTGTTTTAGTAGTATTTCTTAGATGTTGAAACTTAGTTCTATCTTGGGGGGTTTTTGTTGCTCTCCATTTGTCCCAGGCTTGGTCACGGAGTTTAATTTTAGTTTTTGTTTCTTTAGTAAGCCAGGGAGCTATACGACTTTTAGGTCTAGTTTGTCTTTGTGGGGCATGGGAGTCAAGTATCTTAAGGAATGTGTTGTTGAAGTAGGTCACACTCTCCTGGAGGGGTAGAGTTCTTAATAAGGTCCAGTTACAACATTTTAGTTCAGCAAGAAATTGTTGTGGGATAAATTTCTTTTTGTTTCTAATTAGTCTATATACCGGGGGGATGGAAGTAGGGCATTTGTGTTTAATAATATAAGTTATAAGGTGGTCACTGAGGTCATTGGGAAGGGTGCCTGTAGTATAGTTGCTTGAATCTCTATTGGTAAGGATCCAGTCAATGGTACTTTCTTTTTGGAGAGAATTGCCTAATCTGGTAGGGGATAGAATATGTTGGGAAAATCCATATAAGTTAATGGGTTGTGGGGTTGTGTGGGTGGAGCAGAGAGACCAGTCAATATTAACGTCCCCAAGTACTATGGTTTCTTGTGGGTAGTTGGTGGTTAACCAGCACAAGGTTTGCTCTAAGTTTTCTGTGTTCTTCCCAGGTGGGATATAGGGAACTATGAGGTTGAGGCATTTTTGAGTGTTAAGGCAGATTTTTAGGGCAATTAGTTCTAAGTTAGAGATTGTAGGTGGTTGTACTGGATTCCTATGGATATTTAGGGTATTTTTAACCATGACAGCTATTCCTCCCCCTTTTTTCTTTGCACGATCAGCCCTGAAGATATTATATCCGGGTGGAAGGATCTCTTGATCTTTAGTGGAGGGTTTTAGCCAGGTTTCAGTTAGACACATAATGTCAGGGGAGTGAGTAGCTATCATTGCATGTAGGGTGTGAATTTTGTTATTAATGCTTCTAAGGTTAAGATGTAGTATTAGAAGGGAGTCGGTAGATTTACGAGTTAAGTTAGGGGGGTTAGAGTTTGGCACTGTAGGGGGGCCTGGGTTCGGATGGACGTCACCATAGATGATTATAGTAGTTTTCAGGTAAACTAAAAATCTTTGAAGTTTAGATATTAATTTGAGGTTGGTTTTGTTGGTTGGTGTTTTGGGGTGGTGGAGTGTGAGATGGACTCTTTTGATGAATAATGTTTTGCCTTGGTAGAGTGGAGGTGCAATAGGAATAACATAGTGATAGGATTGGGAGTTAGTGAGGCCATTGTGGAAGGGGATTCCTGCCAAAGATTGATTTTCATACTTAGTTAAGGAGTAGATGGTGATAAGTAGTATTGTAGTGAGAGGGGTGATGAAATGAATGAATTTGGCCATGATGGGGATAGGTAGAAGATATAGGAAGGGGAGGAGGTTTGGTGTTAGATTTGTTAAGTTGGGTGGGCCTTGGGGTGGGAGGAGTAATAGGGTGAGACACGGGAGGTTTGGATTTGCTAGAGAAAAAGTGGGAGGGTCTGGCTATACCTATAAATGTAAGGATAGTGGGGGCGGGTGGGATATGGGGGCAGGGAGGGGAGCGGAGTGGAGCCCGAGCGAAGCGGAGCGGGGCATCCACCGCCAGGAGTAACTTAGGCAGCAGTTTGTGACTTAATCAACAGTTTGTGGCTATGCAGCCGAGAAGCAGACCTCAGGTATTTGTAGCTAGGGCAATACTTATATTTTATCGGCACTGCCAGGTACCAAGGACTAGCACTAAACTGATAGCTGAGAAGAATGCACAATTTTTTACCCAGCTGAGAAGAATGCACAATTTTTTTACCCAGTAACAAAGAAGAGGTTGGGCTGGCTGTCTATTGTAGTCCTTATGCAGGTCCGGATGTTCACTGAGGTGAGCGGATTGGGTCTTGGGAGGCCGCGAATGGTACACTTCATTACATTAATTTGTGAAGATAGGAAATATATTTAAAAATAAACTTTGCTGCTCTGGATTTTGTGTAATATGGAACAACGTATTTAAACAAAGGACTGCAAAGGGGATTGGGGAATTTGCCCTTTTCTCTCTGCAGTGAGATATTGGAGTTGGTATATGTAATTAGAAATCGGTATGGGGAGTGTAATGTTCTTTTGTTCAATGTTTGATAAGCTGGTGATCAAGTTTTTATGGTTAATATCTTTGGGTTCGATATGTTAGTCTTGGATGAGGAAACCTACGCACATGTGCGCATGCACACAAACACACACACACACACACACACACACACACACACACACACACACGTATATACAGAAAACTACAGTCAAGTAACTCAGTGTCCCAGTCAGTCTGTACAAGTTGCAGCAATCAGTTCTTTTTTGTGAATCTGCAGTACATCTCAGATGGCATGGGATAACATGATGTAACATTTTTTTATATATCCTTTTTCACAACAGTATGAGTAAATATGTTGTAAGTTCAGTATGGAAAGTAATAATGATCCACCATGAATTTTCCTCATTTCAAAGTTCAGTTGACAAAATGTATATGAAGTGATGATAACTTGCATAAAATAAGAAAACAAACCCTCTCAATGTGGAGGACACAGTTTAACCAGGAATTAGTTGTTAGTCCTAATAAATATATTGGGGTAATTCAAATTAATTTAAGTCTTAACTGATCAAATTTAGGCAATGGACCAAGTTTTGTTGACAATGTTTAATTATTGTGGCCAGTTTTGCCATTTCCACCAGTACAAAATACACCAACTGCTGTGCCTTCCTGCCAGCACAGTGACAGTCACCAAGAGATGCCTTCCCCACTCTTTCCGTAATAACAAATTTCTTACAGAAAGCCCCAACTCTGAAATAGTCTCCCTCAACAAATAAAGGAGTGTGATACATTATCTTTCTTCAGACAGGAACTGGATGTTTATTTGTATATTCAGCCCTGGGTTGACTGGTCTAGCCCTCCTTGAAAAAGGAGGTACAGTCTAAGGGTGGGTTCTGACAAGGTATACAGGGTCAAGAGACTCATTTGCCTTGCATTTTCTGAGTCTCATGATAACCCAGGTTTCAACCATATCAGAAAATTTCTATAATGTACCAAAAAAGGGAAAACTTTACAGGAACAAAATCGGCATACAAATTGCTAAAATAGCTTGTCATCAATTCTAATGCAAGATCCATGTGAAAAAGGAGTCTGAAAAGGCGTATTTATGAGCATAACTTGGCAATCAAAAAAAGCGATAGAACTAATGCTCTTTTTAGACATTCCATTATCTGCAAAGAATTCAAGAAATTTGAATTTTTTGTATTGGATAATGTAGATAAAGTTATTTTTGGGGGTGATCTTAATAACATTTTGGAATGTAAAGAAGCATATTGGCAACTATATTTAGGGGCAGACAAACTCCCCGGATTAAATGAAACAATTAATATAAAATGTTTTTTAACATATAGATAATAATATTATTTAATTATTTGTATTTAAATAATATTTTTATAAAAACATCAAGTTAATAGCATACAAACTGTTTTAAACATGAAAATATTTGGTTTATATATATGGTTAAACATGCATTGATGGTGTCATCAAAATGTCATTTCCTGTTACAGAATATAAAAGGAAGTAAATAAAATGGAAAAGTATTTTCTGAAGAAGGTCACAGAATAAAAGTGATTGAAAGCGCTAAAAACAAGAATTTGTGTTGTCGAGTGTTGCTGTGTGGATTACTGGTACATCTCTGTTGTCAAGTTTTTTAGATCTGTATAAACATGTACACACACACACAAACACACACACACACACGGTTTACCTTTACAAAGGCGAAACACACTCGTGCGATTGCTCGTATGAATAAATCGTAACTTCGAAAAAGAAAACCGTGACAGTTTTCGATGTTGGAAATTCAGCAAATCGAAATGCTGATTTGCTGATTTTCAAACATAAATGTCGAACAAAAATGTAATGAAGTGTAAAGCAGGGGGGCAAGGCCCCCTGCACCCCCACCCTCCTATTTTAATATTCTAACTCTGAGATTGCACTACAGTGGGGAAAGGGATGATTTTCCGATCCCCACTATAGTGAAATCCGCCCCAAAATGCCGAACCTGCAATGAGCGAATGTCACTGTGCATTCGCTCATTGCACATTCGTACCTTTTTTTTTCGAACATTTGCTGTTTGCCTGTGTGCAAAACGCACACATGAAGGTAAACCCCCACACACACACACACATATATATATATATATATATATATATATGTGTGTGTGTGTGTGTGTGTGTGTGTGTGTATATATATATATATATATATATATATATATATATACATGTACATAAATATATATATATATATATATATATATATATATATATGTTTGCATGTGTAGTTACAAGGGAAGCAAAAGTAAAAACTAAAATGTCTAACTTAAACTACATATGAATAAAAATATATGTAATTAAACATCTAGTACTGAAGCTAAAACTGAAAAGTAAACTGAAGCATAGCCATGAAATACAAATATATATATATATATATATATATATATATATATATATATATATATATATATATATATATATATGGTTTATCTCCATATTGTCAATAGTCACAATAGTAAACCCACTTCTGCAGACTCCGAACTGCGCTTTCACAAAACTTCAAACGCCAGTATTCCGAACAGCAAAATCTTGGCCTTTCTTTGACTCATGTTAGCACTTGTTTGTAGATGTGCGTTTGAAAATGTCAACTTTCGATAGTTTGTTGGCTTTCTGAGGTTTCGGCAGTACAGGTTTCGCGGAAATGGTTCGGTGTTGTGCACATTCGCTGTTGTGACCTTCGACATTATGGAGGTAAACCACATAGATGTAGTATTGCTTGTAGTAAAAGTTGCTGTGATGCAATTTCTTTACCTCAAGAATGCTCTTAATAGAGCATTTCCAATTGAGTCTGGATTTACAGTAAGCTTTAAGCTGAATCTGCCACTCAAGCTGTTTATTTCTTTAACTTTGCATTCAGATTGCCTTGTAACAGGCCAAACTGATTCAATGGCATGAAAAACAAACTTCTAATAGTTCCTGAAGACCTGAGCGTGCCTAGGGAATGGGTTGTTGAAATCCTTAAGTCTGATATCTGAAAGGTGTTTGATCACTCTTAATTTGATCGGTTTAATTTTTTTTCTGTTGTAGAATGTTTTGCATTTTAGGCAGCTTGCCCATTATACCACAAAGGTAGCTGCCGACTGTATAGGTTACCTTAAATGCTCATTTTTTATAGCATTCATGGTTAAAGAAAACAATAAAGAGCCAGGAATGGAACCCTGTCGTATACCTTTACCTTGACTTTTTTGGTTTATATATAATTGATCCTAATTCTACTTTTGTTACATTGGATCCAAGAAGTCCTAGATCTTTAAATGTTTTTTATAACGTCAGTATGGCTAATGAGATGTAAGCCGCGGTGGTGCAGCGGTAGCATTGTCACCTCACAGCAAGAGGTTCTCCCATTCGATTTTCGACTGGAGCGCCTTCTGTGTGGAGTCTGCATGTCCTCCCCGCAGTCGAGTGGTGTTCGAAAGACATGCGTGAATGGGTGTGCCTTTGTTGAAGGTTGGGTGTCGAGCTGGCACCTCGGCACCATAAAAATCTACTGCCAATCATTAGTGGACCAGAGTTCCGCTGTGGCGACCCCTAACCGGGAAAAGCCGAAAGAAGAACAACAACATGGTTAATGAGATGCAATGCTTTTGCTGAATTTGTGCATGTGAAGAGCCACTGCAACTTTTGATGTTCCAATAAGCTATGTAAACTTTCTCATTGAAGGAGAAAACAGCTGTTATTTTAGGGAATCCCATCTTATGATATACTGGCAATCATCCAATAAATTGCTTTCCTCTGGATGTTTATTTAGTTGTATAATTTTTCAAATATCCTTTGATAAAGTAGTTAAGAAAGGAAGCAGGTGGTATTTTTTTTTCTGCAAGTCATCTGCTTTTTTGAAAACTAGGATTAACATTAATTAATTTCCATACTGAATAAAATAAGTTGTATACTCACCATAAAGTTCCATGTTTGCTGTCCATCTTGCCTTCATTCATTGCTGGTTGGGTTTGGAACTGAGAATCAGTTCCGACTTGGCCTATACATAAGCTCGAGAGCTTCCACCGGCTCGAGGCTATACCCTATCTCATCATGTTCAGGGAAAGTTACCCACATCTTGTTTGCAAATACTATAGTAGTATTGACATATAACCATGTCCCTAAAAGAAAAGAACTAAGGAAGAGATTCAGAGAAAATCAAAGTCCAGTTAGCAATAAATCTCTCGATTGTCCAGGAGCAAAGGCTGGGGGAAGGAGGGTGGGACACAAGAATGAAGGTGAGATGGACAACAAACATGGAAAGTTATGGTGAGTACATAACTTCTTAATGTTATGTTGTCCTATCTCGCTTTCATTCATTGCTGGTTGAGACAGCATCCCTAGCACCTTCTTTCTTGGGTGGCTCAAGGGAAAATACTCTTCAAAACAGTGGACCCAAAGGAGGCCCTGTTCCTGGAGGCCAAATCAGCTTTGTAATGAGTAATAAAGGTATGAGGCTTTACCCATGTTGCTGCAGCACAAATTGAATCCATGTGTAGCCTTGCCTGAAAGGCTGATGAGGTTGCTATAGCTTTTGTGGAATGGCCCTTTATTTTTCCTGGAAGTTTTCTATTCTGAGATGTGTATGTGAAGGTTATACAATCAGTAAACCACTTGGAAAGCATGATCTTAGATATTGGGGCACCCTTCTTTTTATCTGAAAGAAAAAGATACAAACAGTTGGTCTGATTTCCTAAATTCCTTTGTTCTGTGTAGGCAGAAACGTAATTGTCTGTGTACGTCCAGTTGGTGTAATTTGTACTCTGCCTTGTTGCCATATTTTGGGAAAAAAACAGGCAAGTCAATGGATTGATTCAAATTCGCTTTGGAACATACCTTGGGGAGGAATGAAGGGTTAGTTCTCATGGATACTGTGTCTTTGTGGAAGATCAAGTAAGGGGGATATATCCACAAAGCTTGGAGTTCTGATATCCATCTAGCAGACGTGATGGATATCAAGAAGGTTGTTTTCCATGTTGAAAATTTTAGTTGATGATGCAGGTTCAAAGGGAGGAAGGATCAAGGTGGGCAACCCAAAGTTAAGGTCCCAAGGAGCTGGTGGTTCTTTCACTGGAGGCCTTAATAAGAAAGTACCTTTCAAAAATGATTTTGAATCCCATTTCTCCAATATGATAGTTTGATGTAGCAGCTAGTTGAACTCGAATGTTACCTGCTGCTGCACCTTCATCGAAAAGTTTTGCTAGAAAGTCTAATACGGTTGCTTGCATATAGTTTCCTGGTTGAAGCCCTTCTTTTTATCTGAAAAAGATACAAACAGTTGGTCTGATTTACTGAATTCCTTTTGATCTTCATCGTGTTTCACTGTTGCAGTCATTGCACTTGGGTTATCCGCCGGCAGGTGACCCACAGTTGGCCCGGGTTCCAAAGTCTTGGTCCAGCATCGGTTGCTGTCGCCTCTTCCCTGACGTCAGTGCGCCAGGGGTATAAAAGTTGCAACCAACGCCATTTTCTTCAGTCTTTCTTGCTGCACGGTGCCTGAAGCAAAAGCAGTTCACAAGTGCCAGTCGGCCGACTCCTGAGATTTTCAAAATTGAATTTCAGAACTGAAGTCTTCAATAAAGCTAATTACCCCGTTGGGGAAACTTTTTCTTGCTCCAGACCAATGTCAGTAAAAGTTAATAATTGTATTTCTTGTGAGAAGCAAATACCTCATAAGGACTTTCACTATTACTGCATTCCTTGCCTAGGCCCTGATCATTACGTTACTAGTTGTCGGTTTTGTGCTAGATTCAATAAACGCACTATTAAACGTCGGTTTGAATTTCCTTTACATTACTTTGGACAAAGATTTAACTACATAATGCTGTCGGATTAGCCGACGACCAGAATATATAAAAAACGCGAAGACAAAGAAAGAGACAGTCATCCGAGGTCCAAAACCGATGACGAAGCCTCTTCTAGGTCAGTCGCCGGTTCTCAGTGAGGCGCTTTCGCAGCCCCTGACACACCCGCTACCTCAGAGCCACAGGCCGTAACCGACAGCCACGTGGAGGCCAAAAGGCCTGTGGAAACTCAAGGTATTGGGCCTATGGAAACTATGCCCTCAGATGGGTCCGGAGCCGCTGAGCAGGCACCGGCTTCTGAGGGCATCTTCAGACCTTCACAACTTACAATTAAGACTACTACAGCAACAAAGGCAAAGTCAAAGACAAGGAAACAAGTGCAGCATTCTCCAGAACAGTCATCCATGCCAAAGAAATAGATGCTAAAAATGGCCGAAGACCTTATTACTTTAATCAGTGGCTCCCATCCCTCTCCTGACAAAAGGCCTAGGCAAGACACTGATTATAATTCCTCTGATCAAGTTTCCATTTCCTCTGATTCTTCTTCTGATCAGGGCTACTCTCTCCCTCCTTATGAAGACTCTGATGCTGAAGAGTCCATTCCTTCAGCCTCACCACCTGAGGATTATTCTTTTGGGGAAACCCTGCACACCATGAGGGAGCATTTCCACTGGGAGAGCCAGGATTACTCAGAATCCAAGAAAAGGCTCAGAGATTTCCTTTTACTGCCTCAGCACAGGCCCCTGTGCTTGATATTGTAGATGATGTCTTTACTGAATCCAGTCTGTTTCCAGATTCTTTACCCCCCTGCACCAGTAAAGCCAGACAGGTACTACAGGGTCCCTGACTCATAAATTCCTTTACAAAAACCCTGCTGCAGACCCAGAAACAATTTCTCAGGGTCCTAAAGGGGTTAAAGCTTCCACTCCCAAAAATCCTGTCCCCTCAGATAGGGATTCCAGAGCTCTGGACAGATGGGGAAAAAAGTTTACACTTCTGCTACTTTAGCTGTAAGAGCTTTAATCTGTCAGTTTCACGTGCTTAAATATCAACTGTATCTCATGTCATTGTTAAAGCAGAAAATGGTTACAAATACAGAAAGTCCAGACAGTAAAGAAATGCAGGAATTATTGCATGCAGTTGAACAAGTGGGAAAGCATACTCTGTAATGTGGTTTTGATTCATTAGAGGCTTCTTGTAGAGCCGCAGTTACAGGCTCAGTTTTTCGAAGATATGCTTGGTTGAAAGAACAAGGTTTACCTGACCATGTTAAGGTAAAATTATTGGATGCACCACTACAGCATGATATTTTGTTTGGTGTTAAGGCAGAAGAGGTGTTAAAGAAAATGGAAGATAAAGCAAAGTCAGTGCAAACAGTGAAAGATTTCTTACAGGTTCAACCACCTAGATTTAGCAGAAACTGGCCTTCAAAAAATTGGTCCTTTCCAGGGTCAGACAGGCCACAAAGAGGCAGATACAAATGCCCAAGAGGCAGATCTCAGCCCCAAGGTTCCTACAGACCTAAGCAATGGGGTGCTTCAGCCCCCAAAGGAGGAGAAGACAAATCACAACCTTATAGGAAACAAACACAATGACTTCCCTCTGCAAATGCCAAGCTCTTACCAGTTGATAGCACCCCTAGGGGGAAAGCAAGCACTTTTCTCAAACAATTGGCACATGATCACCCAAGACCAATGGGTGCTGAATATAGTTTCTCAGGGATACAGGTTCCACTTCCACACGCTTCCAAAACTAAAAGGTATGCCAAACCTGCCACAAAACCAATGGGCAGAGGCACACAAATAGATTGCTGCTCTTTTGGAAATGGGAACTATTCAAAAAGTTCCACAAGAAGAACAGGGACAAGGATTTTACTCAAGACTTTTCTTAGTACCCAGAAAAGACAAAGCCTGGAGACCAATACTGGACCTGTCAATCTTAAATACCTTCCTGGATGTTCCAAAATTCAAAATGTTAACACTACAACAACTTCTGCTCATGCTGGGCAAGGAGGCTTGGCTAGTTACTTTGGATCTCAAAGAGGCATACCTGCACGTCCCAATCAGACAATCTTGCAGAAGATACCTCAGATTTATAGCAGGCTCAATGTATTACCAATTCTCTGCACTGCCCTTTGGCTCATCAACTGCGCCCAGGGTCTTCACAAAATGCCTGGCTCCAGTAATTGCATTTTGCAGACAAAAAGGAGTTTAAATATAGCCCTACTTGGACGACTGCCTTATTCAAGCAGAGAGCAAGGACATTCTTCTAAAGCACCTGGCATTTGTAAAAAAGTTACTAATTTGCCTAGGGTACATAGTAAACGAAAAGAAATCAAAACTAGTGCCCTCTCAAGAGTTAATATTCCTGGGTGCAAGCTTAAATACATTTGCCCAGATGGCTTATCTCACGCCAGACAAAGACAACTGACTCATTACTTTCAAATGATGGCAAAAAAGACCCAGCTCCCTGCAAGAAAAATTCTGCAGGCCCTGGGTTTCATGGCATCCTGCATACTACTAATTCCATATGCAAAGCTGCATATGAGGAAACTACAATGGTATCTAAAAAGTGTTTGGACTCAGCATTGCCAAAGCCTAGAGACAATCATAACCTTGATCCCCTGCCTACAACAGGAGTTTTGATGGTGGTCCCAGGCCTGTCACCACAACAAGGGACAGCCTTTCACCTTACCTACAGCCAGGCAGACAGTAACAACGGATGCATCGCATTATGCCTGGGGAGCACATATGGCAGGAAAATGTATTCAGGGCACGTGGCCCAGGGAACAAATGCATCTTCACATCAATCAAAAAGAGATGCTAGCTGTACAAAATGCCCTGACAGCCTTCAAGGACCTAATACATCCAGGACAACTACTAATAAAGATGGACAATACTACAGTTATGTGGTACATAAACAAGCAAGGGGGCATGCATTCCTACCCCCTATGCAGACAAGCCATGACTTTGTGGAGCACAGCACTGACTTACCAGGTACATCTGCAAGTACAATTCCTGCCAAGAACAAAAAATACACTGGCAGACGAACTAAGCAGAAATCTTATGGATCCTCACGAATCGAAGCTAAATTCGCAAGTGTTCAACATGATAACGGAGTGGGGACACCCAGACATAGATCTGTTTGCCTCCTCTCACAATTGCCAAATACAGACATTTTGCACAAGGACTTATCACTCTCAAGCATGGAAAATGGATGCTCTATCATTCTGCTGGAAAAACCTGACAGTCTATGCCTTCCCTCCGATGCCTCTTCTCACCAAAGTACTTCTAAAAGTCAGACAAGAGAGGCCAAAAATGATCCTAATTGCACCAGACTGGCCACACCAGCACTGGTATCCAATCCTAAAAACTCTGTCTCAGAACCCACCTTAACCTCTTCCTCTAATCCCTCATCTTCTGACACAGCAAAACTATCAAATTCTGCACAGTCAACTCAGTACCTTACACCTGTCAGCATGGCGAATAATGTTGCCACTCAGACTGCAACTCTCTCTAAAGCTGTAATGGATGTAATTTTGGAAGCCAGGAGGCCCAGCACTAGGAAATCTTATGCAGAAAAATGGAAAAGATTCTGTGCTTGGAACCAGGCACAAGGACTCGACCCACTAGTCCCTCAGATTTTATAATACTTGACTGAGATGTTGGACAAAGGCCTATCTTTTTCATCTATTAAAATCCATGCCTCTGCCATTTCAGCTCATTACAGTGCGGATCCTCCTATTTTTTCACATCCTCTACTACGACAGTACCTCAGAGGGGCAAGGAATATAGGACCCCCTAGAAGAGCACCAGTACCAACTTGGGACCTCAATTTTGTTTTAGAGAAACTAACACTGCCTCCATTTGAACCAGCCAGCACAGCTGATCTTAAATTCCTGTTGTGGAAAACTGCTCTGCTCCTAGCAATAACTTCAGCAAGAAGAGTCTCAGAGTTACAGGCATTGATGGCTGTAGAACCTTTCCTCATTTTTCATCAAGACAGGGTTTCTCTTAGAACAAACCCCACATTCATGCCAAAAGTGGTTTCCAATGTGGCCTTAAACCAAACCATTCATTTGCCTACTTTCTACCCAAATCCCCAGAATAAAGGGGAAAAACTTCTGCACACTTTGGATATACACAGGCAGCTACGGTTTTACTTGGACAAAACAAAAGCTTTCAGAAAAACTGAGCAACTGTTTGTAGCATATGCTGCAGGATCACAAGGAAAGCCTATTACAAAGCAAACAGTCTCCAAATGGATAGGACACTGCATCTGCTTCTGTTATGCACAGCGTGGCAAATCTGTGCCTAAGGGCATTAGGCCTCATTCTACCAGAGCAGCAGCCACATCAGCAGCTTTCCTCAGAAGGGTACCAACCAAAGACATTTTAGAAGCTGCAACCTGGAGCTCAGTGCACACTTTTACCAAGCACTACCACCTTCCTCTCTACTCCATATCCAAAGCAGGCTTTGCCACCGCAGTTCTGCAGGGCTTGTTAGCCTCGCCAAATCCAATCTAGACCCAGCCACCCAACCTCAGCTTTGGGATTCTACCCAAGTGCAATGACTGCAACAGTGAAACACGATAAACATAGTACAGTTGTGTACCTACCATAAATGTAGATGTTCGAGTGTATTCACTGTTGCAGTCCAGGTTACCCACCCACCATCCCCCTCTTTGCTGGGACTATTCTGTACTTCTCAACTCTATACAACCTATGTGGTGTATTTGCTTGTATATGAAAGAAATGTTTATAGTATTATATGCATTGTTGTTTGGCATATTTATATCTTTTCAGCCTTCCTATCTGGGGGCACCTGACATCTGGGGCAAGAAAAACTGAAGAAAATGGCGTCGGTTGCAACTTTTATACCCCTGGCGCACTGACGTCAGGGAAGAGGCGACAGCAACCAACGCCGGACCAAGACTTTGGAACTCGGGCCGACTGTGGGTCGCCTGCTGGCGGATAACCCAAGTGTAATGACTGCAACAGTAAATACACTCGAACATCTACATTTATGGTAGGTACACAACTGTACTATATGTGTAGGCAGAAATGTAATTGTGTACGTCCAGTTGGTGTAATCTGTACTCTGTCTTGTTGCCATATTTTGGGGAAAAAACAGGCAAGTCAATGGATTGATTCAAATTTGCTTTGGAACATACCTTGGGGAGGAATGAAGGGTTAGTTCTCAGGGATACTCTATCTTTGTGGAAAATCAAGTAAGGGGGATGTATTGACAAAGCTTGGAGTTCTGATATCCATCTAGCAGACGTGATGGCTATCAAGAAGGTTGTTTTCCATGTTAGAAACTTTAGTTGACAAGATGATGCAGGTTCAAAGGGAGGAAGGATCAGGGTGGACAGCACAAAGTTAAGGTCCCAAGGAGCTGGTGGTTCTGTCACTGGAGGCCTTAGTAAGAAAGTTCCTTTTAAAAAAGCTTTGCAAACTTGTGGGACATGATTTTAAATCCCATTTCTCCAATGTGATAGTTTGATGCAACAGCTAATTGAACTCGAATGTTAGCCGCTGCTGCACCTTCATCGAAAAGTTTCCCTAGAAAGTCTAATATGGTTGTTACAGGGGCAGTGAAAGGAACAATGTGATTGTTGAGTGCCCAACGGGAAAACCTTTTCCATTTGCTAGCATATTGTTTCCTGGTTGAAGCCTTATGGGATGAAATCAAAATATGTTTCACTGCAGGGGAAATATCTGGAAGCCTTGCTAGGAGTGGAAGTGGAGCAGCCAAGCTGTCAGTTTGAGGGTTTGAATTGACAGATGAAGCACCCCTGATGGATGAGTCAGAAGGTCTGGAACTGGGTCCAGAATCCACGGCTCCTCTTGGAGATGGGGCCATAGAAAAGGGAACCAAATCTGATGAGGCCAGTATGGGGCGATGAGTATCAAACTGCTCCTCAATGTGCTGGTTTTCTGAAGGACTTTGGGAATCAAGGGAAAGGGAGGAAAGGCATAGAGAAGACCCAGGGGCCAATCATGTACAAGTACATTCCTCAGTGACTCCCCCAGAGGGGGGATCAGGGCAAAGCAGCTGCTGCATTTGGCATTCATGGGACATGGCAAAGAGGTCACAGCAAGGCTGGCCCCACTTGCGGAAAGTCTGCTCCGCAATTTCCTATTTTATGGACCACTCATGAGGCATTAGAATAACTGCTGAGTTTGCTATTACTTAGGATTTCCCTGCGATGTGCATTGTTATCAGAAAATGTTGGGAAAGAAACTGCCCACTGCCATATTCTTTCAGCCTTTCAACATAGGGAATAAGACTTGGTTCATCCTTGTTTGTTTATGTACCACATCACTGACATGTTGTTCCTAGTGGAAAGGAGTTCTGGAATGCCTGCAATGCCAAAAGCACCACCCTCATTGCTAGGACATCGATATGCAAGTGTTTCAATCGATATGCAAGTGTTTCACGTATTCCTGCCAAACACCTTGGACAGTCTTCCCGAGATAATGACCCCCCACCCCATCTGGGAAACATCTGTGGTCACTGTAGCTGTTGGTTGTGGAAAAATGAACGGTCTACCTAACTTCACCTGAGTAGAGTGAAACGACCAGTACAGATCCCTCTTGCAGGAGTCCGTTATGATAATCTTGTGAGACATGGGCAGCTCCTGCATGGACCATTGGGTGAAAAGTAGCCACTGGAGAATCCTCATGTGCAGACAAGTCAAGGGTACCAAGTTTATTGCTGCCAGCATAGTACCTAAAACTTTCAAAACAACCTTTGCTTGCACTTTTTTCTTCGTTAAGAGATTTTTGACTTGCTGATGTAAGGTTTGAACCCTCTCGGGAGGAGGTTTGGCTAACATTTGTCTTGTATTTAAGTCTGCTCCTATAAAGACAATATGCTGTGATGGCAACAAGGCAGATTTTTTTAAGTTTATCTTGATGCCTAGCTAAGAGTGAAGACGAATGGTGGTGTCTCTCGCTCTTGTTAGTAGGTGCTCGGTGGTGGTGGTTAGGAGACAGTCGTCTAAGTACAGAAACACCCGGAATCCTAGACACCTCAAGTGAGCCATAAATACTACCATGCATTTCGTCAACACTCTGGGGGCTGTAGTGAGACCAAAGGGCAGAGCTTGAAAGTGGTAGTGACTGGCTCCCAGCTGAAAGCATAAATGACTTATGGATTGCCTGTCCATCTTTATGTGGTAGTACGGATCCTGGAGGTCTATTGAGCACATCCAGTTGTCTTTCCTCAGAAATGGGAGTATCGACTGCAGTGTCACCATCTGGAACTTTGACTTCTTGCAAACTTGTTTAGTCTGCTGAGATCCAGAATGGGCCTCCAGTCCCCTTTTTTTTTTTTGGAAATAAAAAGAACTTCGAGTAAGTTCCAGATCCAGTTTGGTCTGCGGGGACATCTTGGATGACTTTTTTCTAGGAACCTTTGTATTTCTAGGGTTGCATGGTCCCTTTGACTGGATGGAACATCTGGGATTGATTTTGTTTCTAAAGGAGAAGAAGAAAAGGATATGTAGTAACCTCTGGATATGATCTATTGTACCCATTTGTCTCTCTGTTATTTTTAGCCAGGTATTTGGATACAGTGACAAGCGACCCTTGACTGCCTCCAGAAGTGAACAGATAGGCTTCTTTTTAGGAGCACTGAAAGGGCCTACCAAGGAAGGAATCCCTGTTGCCAGGTTGGCGTCTTCCATTGTTACTTCCCCATCTGTCCCTGGGGGAAGAATCACCACATGTGTCCTTGAAGGCTCTCTGGGACTTATGGAACCGTATCCCCCCTTTTTGCCTTTGGGCTAAGCCCTGGTAGGGAGGGAGAAATGGCAGAAAGAGTCTTTCCTTCTTGCTCGCACCTGGTTAGAGTCTCTTTCACTTTTGGCCCGAACAAGGGACGTTAATAAAGGAAGACTTGAAGGGTTCTGCGAAGTCACATAAGCACAGCCAGGAATACCTTCTTAAGAAAATTCCTGTAGCCGCTGTCCTACTCACTCCATCAGCTGTGTAAGCGATAAGTCACATGGAGCAGTCTACCATGGAATTTAAGGTGGAGAGCTGGGAGGACACCTTGTATGAAACCCCCACAGCTGCAGAACCTTGCATCCTTTTAGCTTTCTTTTTTAAAGATATGTACTCTGTCTTCTAAGAGAATTGGCAGCAAACTCGATCTGAGATATCTGGGAGGACCAAGGAATTATGGGTAGGATAGGAGGATCTCTAGTTCAAAAGCTTTAGCTTGCTAATGGCTGAGTCAGTTCTGAAGGTGGAACCATAACCCACAGGTTGATGAACACTGAAGCAGACAACACAGATGGAATGTTATGATGAGTACATAACTTCTTTTTTCCTGTGCAGGCACTAGGAAAGGCCTCCCAGTATCCAAAGTTACTCTAGCAAAATTGTTCTCTGATTACATCTCCTTCATCTACACCAAACTAGGCATAAATCTTCCCAAACCTGTAAGGGCTCATTCAGCCAGGGCCATGGCCACTTATTCAGCATTCTAGGCTAGAGCATCAATGGACGAGATTTGTACTGTGGCCACATGGGCTAATCATCATATCTTTATCACTCATTACAGATTGGATTTAGTCTCCATGGGAAGGGCCTCTTTCGGTTCAATGGTTCTGAAGAACATCCTCCCATGAGTCCACAAAAGATAAAGGTAGCTGGAGACTCTGTTCTATATGTGAGGATGAAATGAAAATTGACAGTATCAGATTAAGACGTTATGTATGCACCATAACATTCCATCTGTATTGTCAGATGTCCTTCATGGATGCATCTGCAGTCATAACAAGTGGGTTGTCCTGTCGTCAGGCAGCCCTGCAGTCGGCCGGATTCCAAAGTCCGGGTCCGGCTTCGGCTGATGTCGCACTCCACCCGACGTCATCTCTGTTGGTCTTCGGGTATAAAAGCATCAGCCGACGCCATTTTCCTCAGTCTTTCTTGCCGCGTGGCGCCCGAAGCAGAAGCTGTTCGCAAGTGCCGGTCGGTCGGATCCAGAGATTACTTCTACCGAATACTACTTGAAGACTTCTAAAGCTAAGTACCCCGTTGGGGACTCTTTCTTGCCTCAGCCGATGTCAGAAAAAGTTAACAATTGTTTAACCTGTGGGAAACAAATACCTCATAAAGATTTCCACTCTTACTGTCTGCCTTGTTTAGGCCCAGCCCACGACGTAGCAGCCTGTTCGGCCTGTGCCTCTTTCAACCGACGCTTAGGCGTCGGTCGGAGTTTGCAGAACAGTTTTTCGGTTCTGATTTTGCGTACATTATGTCGCCGGATCCTCCGACTACCCCAAAAACGCAAAGATAAAGACCGACACTCGGTCCGCGGTTTCGCCGAAACCACGGTAAAGCAAACGCGAGTGTCTCGGTTTCGGCCGAAACCGAGAAAACTGCTCAAAGTACAGCTGAACCTATTCTTACAACTGAGGCCCCTGCTACAACTCTTGAATCGACCTCAGAAATTTTACCCACTATGGTGGTTGACTTATCAGACACCATCCCCTTGGATGTCTCTACCCCAGCACGTGGTGCTGCTAGGCCTCCAGCTGCCATGTCCATTAAGGCCTTCGCCAGGGCTAAAGCAGCCAAGTCTACTAAATCAGTGCCTGTTAAACTCCCCACATCCAGGCCCTCTTCTAGTTCTCAAATGCTTTCTTTGGCAGAAGATTTAATTTCTTTAATTAGAGGATCTCAATCTCACCCAGACAGGGCCTCTCAGCCCCCAGAGAAGAGACCTAGGGCAGAGCCCCCTGAGCCAGTGTCTTCTGATGATTCTGCTGATGAATCAGACATAACTGACCAGCCTGAGGCTCCCTTCTCCAATTTTGAAGATTCTGATGCTGAAGAATCCATCCCAGCTGCTTCCCCACCAGAAGAATTCTCCTTTGGGGAAACCTTGCATGCCATAGAACAGTTCCAATGGCAGCAACAGGATTTTTCAGACTCCAGAAAAAGACTTAGGACCTTTCTGCACCTCCCACAGCACAGGCCCTTAGCAATACCTCCTGTTCTCTCTGTGGTGGATGATGCTTTCAATGATGTTTGCTCCGCTCCAGATTCTTTACCCCCAGCCCCTGCCAAACCAGACAGATTTTACAGGGTGCCAGATACTCATCACCACCTTTACAAGGCCCCACTTGCAGACCCAGAAACTATATCCCAGGGTCCCAAGGCAGTAGCCGCGACCTCAGCTAAAAACCCTATTCCTTCTGAAAGGGAAGCAAGGTCTCTAGACAGATGGGGTAAAAAGGTCTACACTTCAGCTACTCTCTCAGCTAGAGCTTTAAACTGTCAGTTTCACATGATACAATACCAAGAGTTTATGCTTGATCAGTTAACTAAAAAACTAACCACTGATGAATCTCTTGATAAGAAATATGTATTAGAGATGGTAAATAACATACAACAGGTTAGCAACCATTCCTTAAAATGTGGCTATGATGCACTGGAGGCTTCATTTAGATCAGCCATGACAGGCACAGTGATAAGAAGGCATGCATGGCTAAAGGAACAAGCTTTACCGGATCATGTTAAAGCTAAGCTGCTAGATGCTCCTATGGACAAGACAAGTTTGTTTGGTACACCTGCCCAGCAGGTTATGAAGAAAATGGAAGAAAAGGCAAAATCTGTTCAAACTGTTAAAGATTTCTTGCAGGTTCAACCCCAAGGTTTAGCAGGAACTGGCCTGCCAAAAATTGGTCCTTTCCTGACTCCACAAAATTTCAAAGGGGCAGGAATAGACGTTCCAGAGGCAGAAACCAATCCAGAGGAGGTGCCTACAGAGGGCGACAGTGGCAAGGTAACAACAGAGGCACAGACACAGCCACTGCCACTACAACAGCACAACCACAGTGACTTAATCCTAAATCCGCCTACCAGGGAACAAATAGCAGCTCCCCTAGGCGGAAAGTTAACCTTATTTTCAAAGAACTGGCACTACATAACAAAAGACAAGTGGATTTTACAAACCATAGATCAAGGTTACCGGTTTCACTTCCACACTTTACCAGTCAAAAGAGGAATGCCAAATCTACCTCCAAATCAAAAAACAGAGGCTCTACGCCAGATAATGGAGTTAGCCAACATGAGAGCAGTGGAAAGAGTGCCAACAGCAGAACAAGGAAAGGGGTTCTACTCCAGACTATTCCTAGTCCCAAGAAAGGAAAAAAGTTGGAGACCAATTCTCGACCTGTCCACCTTAAATACATACATCATTGTCCCAAAATTCAAAATGCTGACCCTACAGCAACTTCTTCCCATGCTGGGCAAGGAGTCTTGGCTGGTAACTCTAGATCTCAAGGAGGCATACCTGCACGTCCCCATTCGACCAATCTGCAGAAGATACCTCAGATTTCTTGCAGGATCAGAGCACTATCAATTCTCAGCATTGCCCTTTGGCTTATCTACTGCGCCCAGAGTATTCACAAAATGCCTGGCATCAGTAATCGCCCATTGCAGACTACAGGGAATTCAAATTTACCCATACCTGGACGACTGCCTGCTACAAGGGGACAACAAAAGCAAGCTGACAACAGATTTACAAAGGGTCATTTACTTGCTACAAGGACTGGGATACACAGTCAATTTACAAAAGTCAAGGCTGATACCATCCCAAACAAGGACATTCTTGGGCCCGGAATTGGAGACAGTACAACAAATGGCATTCCTGACTACAGAAAAGCAAAAGAACTTCCTCTTTACTTCTTGGCACTAACAAAACTGAACAAGTTAACAGCAAGAAAAGTTCTGCAGGCCTTGGGCTTCATGGCATCATGCATAATCTTGGTCCCATTTGCCAGACTACATATGAGGAAACTACAGTGGTACCTAAAGAATTTATGGTCCCAACACAGACACAGTCTAGAAACAGAAATCCCACTAATTCCATGCTTAAAACAGGAGTTCCTATGGTGGGCTCAGGCATGCCAGTCAAACCCAGGCCTACCCTTTCGCAGATGTCAACCAAGCCAGACCATCACAACAGACGCTTCAGACCTAGGATGGGGGCCCACATGCTGGACAAATGCGTGCAAGGGTTGTGGACACAGGATCAACTTCACCTGCACATCAATCTAAAAGAAATGCTGGCAGTAAAACTGGCAATCCAAAAGTTCAAACCATTTCTCAAAGAGGGTCAGTTGATGATAAGGACAGACAACACCACAGTCATGTGGTACATCAACAAACAGGGAGGCACTCATTCATACCCCCTATGCAGAATGACCTTGGAGCTGTGGACCCTGGCACTCAGCCACAACATTCAGTTACAGGCAATATTTGTACCGGGAAAGACAATACTCTAGCAGACATATTAAGCAGAACCACTTCGGATGCCCACGAATGGAAGCTGCACCGGACATCTTCAAGACCATCTCAAGAAATGGGGAATGCCACAGATAGACCTATTCGCATCACCTCTCAATCACCAGCTCAAAAAATTCTGCACAAGAACATTCCACCCACTAGCATGGAAAGTGGACTCACTCTCCTTCAACTGGAAAGGCCTAACAGCATATGCATTCCCACCTCTTCCTTTGATACACAAGGTACTACTAAAAATCAAGGAAGAACACCCAAGGATAATCCTGATAGCTCCAAACTGGCCAAGACAACACTGGTACCCACTACTGAAGAGCATGTCTCGGAACAATATGTGGCCAATAACCCTGATGCCTTTGATGTTAACTCAGAACAACTACAGCATCATACATCCAAACCTAAAAACGCTGCAACTGACTGCATGGAACATCACATAGCAGCAGCTAATCCAGAACTTTCCCAAAGAGTTAAAGACATTATTCTTGAAGCACGCAGACCTTCAACAAGAAGGAACTATGCTGGAAAATGGAAAAGGTTTGTCATTTGGAGCACGGAAAGAGGAAAAGATGTGTCAAACATAGATATGCCTAACATTCTGGAGTATCTGGCCGAACTTCTTCATTCAGGCCTGTCCTACTCCTCCATCAAAATACATGCATCAGCTATTTCAGCAGAATACAGCTTTGATCCACCTGCTTTTTCGCACCCTTTGCTCAGGCAGTTCCTCAGAGGAATCAAGAATGTAAAACCTCCAAGGAAACCACCATTACCAGCTTGGGATTTAAACTTTGTGCTAGAAAAGTTGACACTATCACCCTTTGAACCAGCAGCAACAGCAGACCTACAACACCTGTCATGGAAAACTGCTTTCCTACTGGCAATTACTTCAGCAAGGAGGGTTTCAGAACTACAGGCCTTAATGGCAGTGCAACCCTTCCTAATCTTCCACCAAGATAGAGTGTCCATGAGGACTAATCCTACATTTATGCCCAAGGTGGTATCCAGAGTGTCTTTAAACCAGGCAATCCACCTACCTACCTTCTTTCCCAACCCACAAAACAGAGGGAAAGAATACTGCATACCTTGGATGTACATAGACAGCTACGCTACTACTTGGACAGAACAAAAATAGCAGAAAGACTGACCAACTTTTGTAGCCTATGCAACAGGAAGGGAAGGAAAAGCTATTTCCAAACAGACAATCTCCAAATGGATAGGAAATTGCATACGATACTGTTACTCCTTCCATGGAAAACCAATTCCACAGGACATAAGACCTCATTCTACAAGGGCAACAGCCACTACCACAGCCTTCTTACGAGGAGTGGCAACCAAAGACATTATTGAGGCGGCTACTTGGACCTCCGTGCATACATTTGCCAAGCATTATAATTTGCCTCTATATTCCAGATCCCGAGCAGGGTTTGCCACTGCTGTACTGCAAGGGATCCTAAACACACCATAATCTACTTTTATCCTCCTCCCCTAGTTGGCTATGGTATTCTACCCACTTGTTATGACTGCAGATGCATCCATGAAGGACATAGTACAGTTTTGTACCTACCATAAATGTAGATGTCCGAACTGGATAGCATCTGCAGTCAGGATTACCCTCCCTCCTTCCCCTCTGTGGTACTCCTAGGGTATTTACCCTCCTAATAGCTAGCTGGTGGGGGGAGTCTCTTATGGTGTATTTGTTTGTATATATGTACATACATGCTTATTTTTTGTATTTGCCTTCTATCTTTTTGGAAACATTGGCATTTATCCAAATTTTAGCCTGCAAGAGGGCTACTGGCATCTGGGGCAAGAAACACTGAGGAAAATGGCGTCGGCTGATGCTTTTATACCCGAAGACCAACAGAGATGACGTCGGGTGGAGTGCGACATCAGCCGAAGCCGGACCCGGACTTTGGAATCCGGCCGACTGCAGGGCTGCCTGACGACAGGACAACCCACTTGTTATGACTGCAGATGCTATCCAGTTCGGACATCTACATTTATGGTAGGTACAAAACTGTACTTTTTCATTTATCTTCAAATCCCTTCCCTCTGAGCCCCAGCTTTTACTCCTGGTAGAGTGGGAAGTTCAGTATTGGTAGATTGGCTATATTTCTCCATACACCAGAAATGGTCTCACTATGGTCATGTTTGTGTAAAATTCTCTTTATATACTCCTTCTTAAGATATTGTTAGCAAACAAGATCTGAGGTAACAGGGAGTGATTAATTATGGGTAAGGGGAGGTGCCCAACAGCTTCTTGGTTGCCATGAACTAATGTAGCGGCTGAGTCGGATCCGACAGATCAATCCAAGCCCATATGTGAACATAAATGAAAATCGACAATACAGACGGAACGTTATGATGAGTACAAAACTTATTTCTCCACTGGACTTCTTTGAGCAATATATCTAATCAGATTTATGATATTGTATTATGACTATTCAAAAGTATCTAGTGATCATTTTTTTTTTAATTTTATATTTAACTTCCACATCAAACCAGGAAGCATTTTTATGAGCTGTAGTATGACTCTGATTACTTGGAGCTAATATTCAACAACTTATCTTACAAAGGTATTAAAGATGCCATGATTTTAACATATTTTGAACAAAGAACTGTGACCAATGTATTTTGCTAATTCATTGCAGATCTTCTCTTAAAGTAACAAATTCTTATACTTGAATCTGTCATTGCCTGAAAAGTTTTTTTTTTAATTTAATCTTTATCACAACAGGAGGATTATCATTAATGATGTTAAATAAAACCTTACATTTCACCATAATATTATTATTATTAGACAAGACTCAGTCAATATGAGACCATATTAAGTATTTAAGTAACAGGTTTGGCTTATCTCCTCATTGTTGAAGGCCCAAACTAGATATTCGCTCTACTTTATCTATGAGTGGATCTAATTCTCATTAAGTCAGCCATGACTGTCAGGCAGTCATCCTTGCATACTGTTTATTACACTGTAGGAAGCATATTGGACCTTTCTGAGAGTGCCTGGAGACACAAAAGAGTTTATAGGATTTCTGGCTGAGATTAATTTTATTCTGTGTCTGGCATAAGATATAAGATGTTCATCGTGTTTCACTGTTGCAGTCCTAACTAATGGGTTATCCGGCTCCCGGCTCCTGTCGTCGATTGTGAAGGACGTCAGGACATCTGATACAAAGGGAGGCAGCCGACGTCACTTCCTCAGTCTTCCTTGCCATGGAGCCCAAAACAGAAGCATTTTTGCACGAGTGCCGGTTGGCAGTTTACCTTTTTGGTTTCCGACTACAAAGTTGAAGTCAACTACAGCTAAGTACCCCATTGGGGATCCTCTTTTCTTGCCTTAACGAATGTCAGAAAAAGTCAATAATTGTCTTACCTGTGGAAAGCAGATTCCCCATAGAGATTTTCATTCCTATTGCATTATTTGTTTACGCCTTGACTAAGACATTCCTAATTGTGACCTCTGTGCTTCCTTTAATCCACGTACTATTCGTCGTCGGGCTATGCTTTTAGCTAAGCATTTTGGAGTGTGGCCTAAATTTGTCGGTATGGTATCCGCTGGTCTTCAAGCTTCGGATAACCCTAAGAAGCATAAGGACAAGGACCACGACAAGCTTCAGAAGGTCAAGTCTTCAGATGATGTTAAGTTGGTTGTCAGTCCTGCGGTAGCCAGTGAGGTGCCTTTGCAGCCCCTGCAGTCTCCGGATTTTCAACCACAGGCCTCGGTTGAGACCATTTCAGAGTCCCTCAGGCCTCCGACTTCCATTTTGTCTTCTGACCTTCTGCCTGTTGCCTCTTCCGCTGGATCCGGAGCTGCTAAGCTGGCTCTGGTGTCCGAGGCCTCTGTTCTTCGTTCGGACAGCAAGCTCATACTGACAACCTCTGCCACTACTTCAGCGGTTGCCAGGCCTCCCAAGTCCTTCAGACTTGCAGGTAAACCTTCCAGTCGTAAGCCTGTGAAGAAACAGGCTCCAGTTTCCTCTCGTTCCCCCCATTCTCAAATGGTTAAAATGGTTAAAATGGCTGATGACCTTTTGACTCTCATTAGGGGTTCACAACCTCCTCCTTCAAAAAGGGGTAGGGATGTCTCTCCTGAGGCTTTGTCTTAATCAGTTTCTGATACTTCTAGCATTTCTGCTGATGAAGAGGACATTTTTCAGGTTTTTTTCTCCTTTTAAGGATTCAGATGCAGAGGAATCCATTCCTTCTGCTTCTCCTCCAGGGAATTTCTCTTTTGGTGATACTTTGAATACTCTCAGGGAGCATTTTAAATGGGAAAGTCAGGATTATCCCAAATCTAAGAAAAGGATAGGGGAGTTTTTGGATTTGCCTCAGCATAAGCCTCTGGCTATTCCTCCAGTGCTGGAAGTGGTTGATGATGTTTTTCTGGAAAATTCCTTGACTCCAAATTCAGTTCCTCCTGCTCCCAGGAAACCTGACAGGTACTGTAGAGTCCCTGATTCTCATTTGTTTCTTTTTAGAAATCTTCTAGCTGACCCAGAGGTTATTTCTCAAGGGCCTAAAGGAGTTAAGGCCACTGTTACCAAGAATCCTGTTCCTTCCAACAGGGAATCTAGGAACCTAGATAGGTGCAGTAAAAAAGTTTATACCTCTGCCACTCTTGCTATTAGGTCTACTAATTGCCTTTTTCATATGCTTAAGTATCAGCAGCACACCTTGGGGGCTATTAAGTCAAAGATTGCAAGTGTGCCTCTTTTGGCAAAGAGTAAGGATATACAGGATTTGCTGAATTCTGCCAGTCTTGTCAATAAACATTCTTTACATTGTGGTTTTGACATTCTAGAAGGCATGCTTGGCTCAGAGAGCAGCCCCTTCCAGAGCCTGTCAAGTCTAAGCTTTCAGATGTACCTTTACATAAGGACAGTCTTTTTGGCAGCAAAGCAGAGGAAGTGCTCAAAAAGATGTAGGCCAAATCTATGCAAACAGTTAAAGACTTTCTGCAAGTCCAACCTCCTTGTTTCAGCAGGAATTACCCTTCTAAGAGTTGGATGTTTCCTGATACCAGCAGACAGAACCGCTCTAGGACTAGAGGTTACAAATCTTCTAGGGGGCAGGTGGCTATCCCTCAAAGGTCTAAGCATTGGCATGCTTCCACTTCCAAGGCGGGCAGTTCTAAACCTACAGCTCAATCCAAACATTCTCAATGACTCTGTCCAACTTCTGCCTGTTCCTGCTTGCCCGGAGAATCCTTTAGGGGGAAGATTGGCCTTTTTTGCAGATGTCTGGGCCACCATCATGGACAAAAAATGGGTACTCAGAACTGTATCCCTAGGTCACAAGTTTTCTTTCCACACCTTTCCAGTACCCAAAGGATTCCCGGACACTCCTCCAAACCAAAGGGCAGAAGTAGAAAAGCAAATTTTGTCAGTGTTACATCTGGGGGCAATAGAATCAGCTCCTGCTCAGCAGGTAGGCCAGGGCTTCTATTCCAGACTTTTTATAGTTCCAAAAAAAGATGGCACCTGGCGTCCTATCCTAGATCTATCCATTCTGAACTCTTTCTTGGTAATTCCAAAGTTCAAAATGCTCACTCTGCATCAGTTGCTACCAATGTTAGACAAGGTCTCTTGGCTAGTAACTTTTGATCTCAAAGAAGTTTATCTGCACATCCCTATCAGGGAAGTTGCAGGCAATATCTTCGTTTTAGAGTGGGCAAGCAACATTATCAATTCTCTGTGCTGCCCTTTGGCTTATCTACTGCTCCCAGAGTTTTCACGAAGTGCCTAGCTCCAGTCATTGCTTTTTGCAGGCAGAAGAAAATTCAGATTTATCCGTAATTGGACGACTGTCTAATTCTAGCAAATTCTCAAGAACAGATGTTCAAGGATCTGGAATTTGTAAAGACTCTTCTCTGGGTTACACACTCAATGTGGAAAAATTGAAAATGGTGCTACCAAGGAGATAACATTCCTGGGAGTGAGTCTGAACACAGCCACCCAGATGATATATCTCACCCAGGAGAAGCAGGCAACTCTTTCAGTTTACGTCAAGGATTTGGCAAGCCTGTCCCAGCTCTCTACAAGGAAATACCTGCAAGCTCTGGGATACATGGTCTCTTGCATTCTCATGATTCCATATGCAAGACTGCATATGAGGAAATTGCAATGGTACCTCAAGAACCTTTGGTGTCAACACACACAGGACCTGGATGTGATAATTCCTCTGCTTCCATGTCTACAGACAGAGTTTCTATGGTGGGCAATAGCCTGTCTACAAAACAAGGGCATGCCTTTTCACCCACCTCCTGCCATTCAAGTTCTTACCACGGACGCATCAGACTACGCCTGGGGGTCTCACCTGGATGGCAGATGCAAACAGGGACCTTGGAACGCCCAGCAGATGCACCTGCACTTAAACCTAAAGGAGTTGATGGCAGTTCAGCAAGCCTTACTAGCTTTCATGCATCTTCTTTCTCCAGGAACTCTGCTTGTCAGGACAGACAACACCACAGTCATGTGGTGCATCAACAAACAGGGGGGGACTCATTCTTACCCCCTGTGCAGACAGAGCATGATTCTCTGGTCCATAGCAGCATCCTTGGGCCTGCATCTCCTAGCTCAGTTTCTTCCAGGCAGACTCAATGTTTTGGCAGACCAGTTGAGCAGACAGTCCCTGGATCCTCATGAGTGGCAACTGAGCAGAACAGTCTTTTACAGCATCCTTCAATGTTGGGGCACTCCTCAGGTGGATCTTTTCTCCTCCCCAGACAACCACCTTCTACCACTTTTTTGCACCAGACAGCATCACAGCAAGGCCTGGAGAGTGGATGGTCTGTCCTTCCCTTGGACGCTTCTGTCAGTTTATGCCTTCCCTCCTCTTTCTCTTCTTCCCAGAGTATTATTGAAGATAAGGGACGAAAGACCAAGGACTATACTCATAGCTCCAGACTGGCCCAGACAGCATTGGTATCCACTGCTTCGCAGTCTCTCCCAATTTCCTCCTTGGCATCTTACTCTGAAACCAGATCTTATGGTTCAGGAAGAGGAAAACATTTTACATCCTCATCTTCAGTCTCTCCATTTGGCAGCATGGCTCATTGTATGAATCAATCCATTTCTTCTTCCCTTTCCCAGCAGGTGATCAATGTACTTCAGGAGGCCTAGCACTAGGAAGTCCTATGCTGGCAAATGGGAAAGATTCTCTCATTGAATGCAGGCTAGAGGTGAATCTTCTTCTCAGCCTACTCTTCCTCTGTTCCTGGAATACTTGGCTGA
The DNA here is from genome assembly GCF_019279795.1 of Protopterus annectens. NCBI lineage: Eukaryota > Metazoa > Chordata > Ceratodontiformes > Protopteridae > Protopterus > Protopterus annectens. Next base: position 1,093,538,892 of record NC_056730.1, on the reverse strand, counting down.
TTTGCTTCAGGGTGGTCTTTCATTATCCTCTATCAAGATCCATGCTTCAGCCATTTCTGCTCATTGTTCTTTTGAGCAACCCATTTTCTCTCATCCCATGATGAAAATGTTTCTCAGAGGTGCTTGCAACTTAAAACCTCCCAGAAGGGCACCTACTCCAGCCTGGGATCTTAATTTTGTTCTAGAGAAACTCACTCTTCCTCCTTTTGAGCCAGCTGCCACTGGTTTCTCTCTTGGAAGACTGCCTTCCTTTTGGCTATAACTTCAGCAAGGAGGGTTTCGGAGCTGCAAACTTTGATGGCTGTGGAGCCAATTCTTATTTTCCATGCAGAAATCGTGTCTCTCCGAGAACCAATCCCTCTTTTATGCCTAAGGTGGTTTCTAGCCTGACTCTTAATCAGTCCATACACCTTTCTACTTTCTTTCCTAATCCTCAAAATAGAGGTGAAAGGATCCTACATTCTCTTGATGTGCACAGACAGCTCAGGTTTTACCTGAACAGGACTAAAGACCTTCGGAAATCAGCACAGTTATTGGTCAGTTTTCCCCCTGGAGCTCAGAGCAAAGCTGTCTCTAAGCAAACCATTTCTAAGTGGATTGCACATTGTATTACCTTCTGTTATTCCTTTCATAGCAAGGTTCCTCCTCAAGGGTTTAGAACCAACTCCACAAGAACAGCTTCCACTTCTGCAGCCTTTTTAAGGGGTGTCCCAACTAAAGGCATTTTAGAGGCTGCCACATGGTCTTCTGTTCACTTTCACAAAGCATTATAATTTGCCTTTGTTTTCTAGAGCCAGGGCAGAGTTTACCACTGCTGTTCTGCAGGGCATTCTCTCCAGTCCTTGATTCTGTTGGTGCCTCCTCCGTTTTCTCTGGGCTTTGGTAATCAACCCCATTGGTTAGGACTGCAACAGTGAAACACGATAAACATAGTACAGTTGTGTACACTTACCATAAGTGTAGATGTTCGAGTGTGTTCACTGTTGCAGTCCTGGTTTCCTTCCCTCCTTCCCCCTTTTTTGGTCCTTTCCTGTTCTCCTTTCCTAAGGTACAGGCTGAATCTGGTTTTATTTGCCAAAGTTTCTTTTGGCTTAAGCCTTGTTTTCTGGGGACTCCTGAATGTTATGGCAAGAAAGACTGAGGAAGTGATGTCGGCTGCCTCCTTTTATATTGGATGTCGTGACGTCCTTTACAACCGACGACAGCCGATGTCATATTTACTTACGCTGGTTAGGACTGCAACAGTGAATACACTCAAACATCTACATTTATGGTAAGTGTACACAGCTGTACTTTCTGGATAAGAATAACCATGTTTCAGTAACAATGGTACACACCTTGTAGTCCTGTTACAGCAGCCATCACTGATTAATAGACATCCTGCAGGAAATACATTATTACACAAATGTGAATCTTTACACAGAAATTCCATTAAAACATAGGCATATCTTGGTGTACTATGCGACCAAGTTGGAAATATGTTGTTTGTAGTATAACAGCTTTGAATTTTTTAAACATATAAATAGAAACAAAATAAATGCCAAGTAACACACTTTTGAAAACTTTGAATAATTCAACCACATTATTAGTTTTGGTCATGTCCTATAGCACAATAAATAGTATACAAGTGATTTACTACTACTACTTATAAGAGTAAAATAAAAATAATTGGTTTTAGAATTCCAGTAAAAATGTATGAATTATAAACAGCACTAGTGATTCAAAACTATTTGAATTGATAGCTTTCTTCTTTGGGCATTCAGTCAGTTACCAGATTCAGTACCTGTCATTGTTTTACCAATGTGCTCACTCTTTAAAAATAATATTGTTAAATGAAAACATGTAAAATGATACTATTTAGTCCAAGGATGTATACATTGTAAAATGCCTTACCCAGTGTAAAAAATCAACTGACAGTTTATTTTATAGTCAGGTATATTTAGATATAATCATATGGCTCTACTTCAGACTTCAAGAATTCCAGATTTTATTTCCAAGTAACACAGCTGTGGTATGTGCACCAGTTTAAAAAGACTTGGATCCACCTACAATTCGGCAGTGAGCTAGTCAAGAATTTTTTTAATTTAATATTACCAAGACAGTACCATAAAAGTTCCCATGACCTGGAAGTCAGTCTGTCACTCACTGTTCCTTTGTGATGAACTGTAATAGAATTGTGAAAAGTAGACATCAAAGCTGAACGTCAAGAGCAATGAAAAAAATAGTCAACTGTACACTGCATATAACTCTGTTACAGGGACAAAGTAAGCACTTAGGATTCCAATCTTATTCTTTCTGATGAGGGTGAGAAAGTTATTGATAAGTAAGGAGAAAAGTGTATACATCTGCAACTTTGGTTTTCAGAATTTTGAATTGTCAGGTTCATAGGTTAAAGTTTGTTCTGACGTATTGTGAAAGTATGAGGAATGTTTTAACTGCACTTTATGAGGAAAAATCTGCTTTGAGTAAGTTTCTTCATTTGCACAGGTCACTACTCATTGTTTGCAGTGTGTGTGTATGACTCTGTTGATACTTTTTCCAGGGCTATGGCCACTGGTGCTGTTTTAAGGAGGTTTGCATGGCTGCATTCTCAGAACTTCCAGATGATGTTAAAAATTATATTTTAAATTCTCCCTTGGACAGAGATTTAGTGTTTGTCCCTTCTGCTGCAGAGGTGATCAAAACATGATGAACGGGACAAGCTGATCCAGGGGAATCTGTAAGATTTCTCAGCTCTGCTTTTCAGCATTGTTCAAGGAGTTTTCTTTGTCCTCTTTCACTTTTTGCAGGAAACAAAATAAACAGTCTCTACAGAATTCAGATAAACAGACATAAGAAGGAATGGCAAGAGACTTCCTAAAAGAAGTCCCTAACCTCCCAAAACCAAGAACAGTCCAGTATATCTGAATGACTGTTCAAGAGACATTGTGACCCACTCCCGCCTTGCCTCCTTTCTTCCAGAAAGTCTTAATCTCCATTTTTCTCTTTGGCAATATATTGATTCTTTCGAATGCATTCTGAATATCATTCAAGATTACAGATGGCACTGGTAGGAAATTCTTCATTTCCAGTGAGTCATTCCTCATCCTCCAGATCATACTCTTTTGTTTCAACTTGGTCATCATATATTGTCCCAATGACTAATATAACCAGTTTCTCCTTCCCGAGTGGTTGAGGAGTTTTTTATTGAAGAATGTTCCTAGTGCAAAAGAAAGAAATGCTTGGAGACCAGTTATGTATCTTTCTCTCTTTAACATGTTTGTGATAGTGACCTAATTCAGAATTATGTAACTTCACAATCTGTTACTTCTTCTTCTACTTTCAAGTTTAATGGAAGTACCAAACTTCTAAGGTGCCTATCATCCCAACCCTATTCATCCAGACTTCAAACATTTCTTAAGATTGTGGATGTTTGGATCACATTATCTGTTCACTTCCTTAACATTTGCACTAGCCAGGGCACCAAGAGTGTTGACAAAGTATCTAGCTCCAGCTATAGCGCATTGCAGGCTACAGGTTATCCACATTTTTCCATATTTAGATGACTTGCTTATCTTTGCAGAGTCTCTTTCAATGTGTCAGGCATCTCTGTTTCTCTTGGGTGAAAGATCTCTTATACAGTCTGGGATTCAAAGAAAATAGTCAAATGTTTTTCTTGACTCTGTCAGACAGAATTGTGTTCCTGGGATGTCAACTAGAAACCTCAGTTCAAAGAGCTTTTCTTCCACAGGAAAAGAAAAAAAAACAGATCCTTATTTAGATCTGTTTCTAAGGTTTTCCACTCAGACTTCAGTCACTACAGGGGAATACTCAGGATTTTGTGTCTCTCAGCATCTGTGATTTTCATAGGTTCATAGATGTTTACTAGGCTAATGACCACAAGGGCCTTTTTAAGCCTAGCCTTGCATCCCAAATATGTGACAAGTTCTGGTACCCTTGGTAAGTGTAAGCAGGAACTTAGGAGATGAAACATTTGCAAGCAGGGAACTAGAAGGTGAGCTGTTTACAGGTTGCTTGTGTCCATTAGCAACATTGGTGCCAAGCCAGAGATGAATTTCCTGTTCCCGATCCAGTTGCCCAAGTTACACTTGAATTGGTTTAGGGAGGAACCCTGGCAAGACTCCAGACAAGAAGGATACAGTAGTATCTGAAATCTCTGTGGTCCCAGCATCAACACCCCATAGTGCAGGGGGTTGTCAGAAGAGAAATAATTTGGTGGAGATAACAGATATCCTTAAATCCAGATTTCACCTTCTCCCTCCCTGCTCCAAAGCAGTCATCGCAGAAGCTTCGGACTTTGCTTGGAGAGCAGTTTCAGGAGGGATAAAGGTGCAGGAATGTGGGACACCAAGGGCAGACACAAGCACATAAATATCCAAGAGATGCTTTCCCTGATTAAGGGACTAAACTACCTGAACCATATTTGGCCCCTGGGACCTCTTCCAAGTGATTTTAGACAATACCCCAGTCATGTGGTACATCAGCAAGCAAGGAGGAACCAAATTGTACTTCCTTTGCAAACTTGTGTTAGCTTGGGATACAGCATGACAGCACAGTCTAACTCTACAGGCAGCCTGCATTCTCTCAGAGCAAAACTGTGTGGCAGACAAGCTGAACAGGACAGGGCAGACCCTACAAATTGGAACCAAACAATCCAGATAACTCTGATCCAAAAGACAGCAAAAACTAGGTCAACGCTGTGAAAAACTTGAAATGAACTTTAATATTCCAATGAATGCAATTAATTGTACAGGATTAAGTGCTTTTGTCTTTTAACATAGCCTTCTTCAGAATCACCACTGCACAATTCCCACAACTTTAAATACCCTGCCCTTAATAAAACATATGACCGTAACCAACCAATAATCACTCAACCTTAATTAAGATGTTAAAATTGAAAGGTACAAAATAAAGTAACCACCCAAAAGTTGAAGTACTGCCATAGTTTGCGAAGTTGATTTTTTTTTAAACATTATAAGTCTTCAGCCTCAATACACAACTAATAAAAGTGTAATCATTTAATTTTTTTTGGGAGGCGTGATATTTAACCTGAGCTGCCAGTGCAGCTCCCTCTCCTCTATCAGATCTTCCCATGGGCCCCCTAGGATTTTTAATAATGTGTTCGACTACAAAAAATAAAAAATGGTCAGGGTAAACCTTCAAATGTTTGTCCCAAGCATTTTCAGTATCCATCTTCCCTGTATCAGTTACGTGTTCGTATATTCGCTCTCTCAGTTTCCTTTGGGTTTTCTCCCATATAAAAATGGTTACATTTCTGACAAATGACAACATACACCACTCCTTGGGTATTGCAGTTACAGTGAAATCTAGCTTTAATAGTTCTATTGTTGACCACTACTTGATCAACAACTAAAACATGTTTACACTGGCTGCAAAAAACACATTTATATGCCCCTGTTTTTTTATTATTGTCCATGGAGCCCATATAATCAGTATCCTATTCCAAATAATTTGTTATTGATCTAGATCTCCTAAAAACCATTACTGGTTTATTCCCAATCTTATTCATTTGTCCAGTTCTTAGTCAAGATGTCTCTAATATAAGGTTGTTCCAAATAGTGTTCCATAACACAAACAAGATGTGATTGGTGGTCAGAGTATTTCGGTTTTAAACCATTTCAGAAACTGAACTGAGTGTAGATTTTAACAAGGGGATCATTTTCCCCGTAATCCTATTGTCGACTACCTCTAACATAACAGGTGAAATCAAGCCCCTTGAATACCCCCTTGCATATAATATCTTGCCCAGTTTCTCACATTCCAATACAAAATTGTCATGAGCGGAAACCATTCTGGCCAGATGTATAAACATGCCTTTGACCAAACCACGTTTTTGGTACAGGGGGTGATTGCTGTCAAAATGCAATAAACTAGTGTGTATTGAGGCTGAAGTCTTATAATGTGGATGCTATTATATAATTGTATAATTTAGTCGTTTAACATCTCCCCAGACTATATAAGTTTTACATGCATTAATATTATGTATGTTTTTGTACTGGTAAGAATGATTTGTAAGTGCTAGAGTGTTTGTTTATGTTGATGGGACTTTTATAATGTATACCTTTAAAAGGGCTCTGGAGCACTTTTAAAATCAATTGAATGAATTTGTTTGGCTGTTCAAGTGTATTTAAATATGTTTTTGCTTATGTGAAAGTTTGTTTTGGTCTGAAGAAGCTGATAGCGAAAGCGCTTACCAATTTAAGTTTTATTAAACAGTTATATGGTCCTTTTATTCCATGGTATCCTCATTGCCTTATATTTTATTGGACTTTGTGAATCTTATAATGTTTGAAAATAATCAACTTTGCAAACTATGGCAATATTTAAATTTTTGGGGGCACTTTATTTTGTACCTTTCAATTTTAACATCTTAATTAAGGTTGAGTGATTATTGGTTGGTTACAGTCATATGTTTTATTAAGGGCAGGGTATTTAAAGTTGTAGTCATTGTGCAGTGGTGATTCTGAAGAAGTCTATGTTAAAAGATGAAAGTGCTTAATCCTGTACAATTAGTTGCATTCATTAGAGTATTAAAGTTCATTTTAAGTTTTTCACAGGGTGGACCTAGTTTTTGCTGTCTTTTGGATCAGAGTTATCTGGGCTGTTTGGTGTCTACTAGTATTTTTGTGTTTGGGTCTTGGTTTTGTTGGAGATGCCTACAAAATGGAAACTAGATCAGGGTTTTTTCCAACATGTGATCCATATGTGGGGAGTTCCTCAAGTAGACCCTTTTCCCTCCTCTTTGAAGAATCAACTAGCAAGATTCTTTTCCAGGACTATATGCAAGAAGGCATAGAAGACAGAAGGCTTTTCTTTTTTGGGACAGGAATGTTCCTGTATGTTTCCCACCCTTTCCACTAATATCCAGGGTACTTCTGAAGATTCAGAAGGAATCCTCCCAAGATAATTTTGGCGACTTCCTTCTGGCCTAGGTAACTGTGGCTTTCTCTTATTTTGGAAATGGCCAGGGGCAATTACCACAAGCTTCCTCACAGACTGGATGTACTCACTCAAGAACAGGGGTGTTTATTGCACTCTGATATTAATTATTTTCAATTGACTGGCTGGATGATAAGGTTTTAAGACTTTTTAGGCATCTATTTACTGAGGACGTGCAACAGGTACTAATGGAGGGAAGAAAGCCTGCTACTAGAAAGTCATATATTAGCAAACGGAAAAGGTTTTCTAGTTGGTGCCAACAACATAACCAGCACCCATTCAGAACTAGTTGTTCTCTGGTTTTACAATGTCTGTGTGAATTACTATCCTATGGCCTTTCTTATTCCTCTATCAGGGTTCATTTATTGACCATTTCAGCTTTCTTGCCCATAGATCCTCCTCTTTCAAGGATGTCTCTTGTGAATATTTTCTTGAAAGGGCTTTGCATAAGAGGCCACCAAGCAAACCAGTGGCCCCTCCTTGAGATCTTAATTTTTGTTAGAGAAGCTAATACTTGCCCTGTTTGAACCACCTAATCTGGCTGGCTTGAGGTTCTTAACATGGAAAACAGTTTTTCTGTTTGCTTTGACCTCTGCAAGAAGGGTGTCTGAGCTGCAAGCTCTTATGGCAAATCAACCCCTACCTTATTTTCCAGGGGGATAGGGTTTATTTGAGAACTAATCCTTTTATGCCTAAAGTGGTATCCAGTTTTATTTCAAGCCAAAGTATCCATCTCCCCATTTTCTTTGCCAAATCTAAAATTAAGATAGAAAGGATACTCCTATCTTGGATGTCTGCAGACAAGTCAGGTACTATCTTGACAGAATTATCTCTCTCAGATCTTCCGATCAATTGCTTGTTTCTTCTGAAGGTAAGAAGAAGCAACAACCTGCATCAGAACAGACTATTTTCAAATGGTTTTCTAAGGTTATTACTTTTTGTTATACTCACCATGACAAATCTATTCCAGGTAGGGTCAAGCCCCACTCTACCAGGACCTTAGCTTCATCTATGGCTTTTTGGAAAGGGTTGTATTCTAGAAGTATTCTAGAAACTGCTGCTTGGTCTTCTGTACATACTTTTACAAAACATAATGCCTTCTGTGTGTCTAGCTCATGCTTTGCGAGGACCATTCTCTAGCAGCTCGTAGGCCCTTCTCCTTCCACCTCCCAAAGATAGTTAGCTACGGTAATCTACCAATATAGCTAATGCTACTGGAGGGGACTGATCAATGTGAAGAACATAGCAGAGTTGTGTAAGTTGAACTTACCATAACAGTAGATGTTTGAATGATCAGTACTGCAGTAGCCACTCCCTCCCTCCAGCTTCCTTGTTTTGAGTTTTTATGCCAGAGTGTAGACATTTATTTTTTCTTATTCCTAGCCTTGCTCTTTCAGGGTTCAACCTTCTTGTCTGCTGGCAGGGATGCTATGAAGGGCTTCACTTCCAAACTTGTTTATTAGTCATCTCAGCTTAAGTTGCTTGACCACTTGGGTGCATGGAAGGTGCTCTGAAGCTTTGTAAGCTGGTTGGCTGTTACATCCTTGGCAGGATATCACCCATGTAGCTAAAGCTACTGCAGCACTGATCATTCAAACATCTACTGTTATGGAAAGTTCAGCTTATACAATGGTGCTTTAGGATCTTTTCACAGAGTTAGAAAACAGTATTGTTCCTTCCTCTCAGAACAGTGTTTTGTTTGTTCAGGTATTCAAATAAGATAAACCAGGAAGTATTTCTTCTAGCTGTTGCATAACTGTTGATACACAGTGCCCTTCACATGTACAAACATCTTCAGTTTTACCAAGCAATAAGCACATCTTTTCGAGCCCTTACCTCTGGAAAGTTAGCATACACTGTGTTGGACATCACCAGGTCAAAATACTGTGACTAGCCCTTGCAGAAGACATCTAACTAGGCAATGGGCTAGAGCAGTGCCAAGAACAGTACTGACAATTTTTACAATCACTGTCATAACATCTGCCAGAAGACAAGGGACTCCTAATGATTAATACAGTGGAATGTGAGAACATACCTCTAAACTGTCCCTGATTTTGCCTCATATGTTTATATGTACCTCATAAAATTTAGATTTTCTGGAAAGTCATTGAGGGTTACAGTCAGTCAATAATGCCCAACAATAGAGTTTCTTATTTATTGCTCATAAAATGCATACTAATGTAAAACCTGTTAATCTAACTTTTTTAAGTAAGCTAAAGTGATATTTAAAAGTTGTTTGTGATTCTTGAGCAAAGAAGTTTAGGACTGTGTAAGAATATTACTCATAGTTTCCCCTCCTTTTAAAAGGGCACCAGCAGAGCAGCCAAGATATCCTCACCTTGTTTAGGTTTTTATTCAGAGGCCAAATCATAGGAGATTACCAGGCTATTGACCCAGAGGTCATTTTAAGCCTAGTCATTTCATTCAAATATAAACTGTAGAAATGCTAGTCAGTAACCAAGATTGCATTTGGTGATGACTGCCCATGTCCATAACTGGTAAGAATTCATGGTGCCCCATCCACTCTTCCAGATTCCTGTTGAACAGTGTCATAGTGGTGCTCTGTTTTACATGAATTCATAGCCTGATCCAAAGATGTGGCAGTTGCTGGGAGATAAATCTGTCACTCCAGCATGTCCTATTTAAGTCACAGGCCATATTTAGGTCCCTGGAATGGGTAGACCTAGTCACATTTGATTTATGGATATGCAGCTAGTTCATTAGGTTTGGGTCTTGGATTGCTCTGTAGGCCAGGCATAAGTCACCCCTAAGAAATCTATATGATACGGAGTATAGTGACAAGGACTTCAGTTGGCCTGTGTAAGACACATGCTGGAGCCCCTTGATCTTCTTTGTTAGAAATCTCTGACGTCTCTCTAATTGCTGCATGTGGTCTCCCCTAAGAAGTCCATGCGATATGGAGTATAGTGACAGGGACTTTAGTTGGTTTGTGTAAGGCACATCCTGGAGCCCCTTGATATTCTTTGTTAGAAACCTCTGAGGCCTCTTAAATTGTTGCAGGTGCTTAGTATGGTACATGCCAAACGGGGTGTTATACTCAATTATGGGCAGGATAAGGGCAGAGTATAGGGAGGTTATAACTTCCTTTGCTCTCAAGACAATGCTTTTACTAATCAAGCGTGCTGTGTAGAAAGCTTTCCTTACAACGTAGATACATGGTGGTCTAAGCTAAGGTCAGCTTGTGATCCCAGGTCCCTTATCACTTCATGGGTACTTAGGGTATTGTTGATTTGATAGTGTGAGGGGACATTGTGCCGAAGGGAATGATGATGCATTTCTTTGCATTCAGAGTGAGACTGTGACTAATACACCAGTCACTGGTCTGCATGAGATACTCCTGGAATATACTGACATAATTTGTGGATTCAGTGATACCTAGTTTGCAGTTGTCTGCAAACTTGTTCAGCCACAACCTCTTATTTTTGACCCAAACTTCTGAGAAATATATGCCAAACAGTAGAGGGCCCAGCACTGACCCCTTTGGCACCCCACTGGTAACGGGTCTACTGGTTGATGTGGAGTCTCCCACTTTGATAGCGTGTGCCTGGTTTGTGAGCTAGTTGACAACCCATCTTACAATGAAGGGGTGTACATTCAGTTTGCTATGTTTATCGGTAATGCCTAAGTGTGGGATTGTGTCAAAAACCTTTGCCAGGTCAAGGTATGCTGTCTGCACAGATTTGCCCTCATCAGTGGCCTTGGTCACATTTTCAAAGAAATCCACCAGATTTAACGGGCAGGATCTGCCTGTCATGAAGCCAAATTGGGTAGGATCCACGGTTTGGAGGTCACCTATGTTTTTATTTATGAAGTCCTTAATGATATGTTCCATGGCCTTACAGAAGAGGCTGGTCAGGCTTATGGGTCTGTAATTCCCTGGGTCTGTTGCTAGGTCACCTTTGTGGAGAGGATTAACTGTTGCTGTTCTCTATTTTCTCCATTCCACAGGAGCAATGCCTGTAGTTAGGCTATGATTGAAAAGGGTACTAAGTGGTGATGCTAGTTCATGTTTTGAAGACAGTCGGGGATGTCTTCTGGTACCACAGAGGCTGTTTTTTTTTTTTTTTTGCTTTGGACAAGGCATGAGGGGAGTTTTGGGGGATGGTTTGTTGTAAGTTAGGAGGGGATAAAGGAGTGAAATTCTTGCCAAACCTATCCACTAGCAGGTTTGCTATCCCTGTGGGGTCAGTATGTGTGATACTGTTGGCCACTAGTTCTGCACATGCTTGGGTCCTACCCTTTAGGTTATGCACATAGCTGTAAAAGGCCTTATGGTTATCCTTGTCTGTACTTGCTAAGTTTCTCTTAAAGGAGCCCTTGGAAGATTTGATATGTTGTCTTATTTGCCTGTTGAGACTCAGGAGGGTGCTTTTCCACTGTTTGGGCCTTGCCTTTGTTTTTTTGGACAGCAATGTTTTGCATTTATTGTAAAGTTTGTTGATTCTGGATGTCCACCATGCCAGCTTATTTTTACTTGGGGCTCTGGCTTTGACTCTTTCTCATAATGGACGAGTTTATACACTTATGCAAATGATTTTACAGGGTTTTAGTGTGCGCTTCAGTGTAGTTACCACTTCCAGCTTGGGGTGGGGCTTAGAATGCATTTATACCCTCACCTAAGAGGATATAATTTGCCTTGGTGAAGATTTTTAGTCTGATTTCACCTTTGTGAGTTCTGATGTTTGTACCAGCTCGAAGGTAACTGATTTGTGGTCAGTTTTAACTAATGAGGGTCTGACAGTTGCGGCAGTGCATCTTTTTGACACATGAGTGAGGACCAGATCCAGAATGTTCGTTCCCTTGTCAGAGTATGGACAATTTGTTCCAGTGCATTTGAATTAACAAAGTCAAGGAACGTTTGCGTTAGCAAGTTAGGGCTAGCGTATGTTTCCCAGTTGATAGTGGGATAATTGAAATCCCCCATAACCATTGTGTTCAGTAAAATGTTTCCAGTTTGGTCAAGTAGGCTTTGTGGGTCTCGTAACTCATGGAGAGGGATCTATAACTGGCTATGACTTGAATGGGGTCTTACCTCCGTAACCTGGACTAGCAGTAATTCCATGTAGTTGTCCAGTCTAACTAGACGGGAGGTGACTTTATCTTAATATAGATTGAAACAGCACTTCCTCTGGTTTCCACACATTCATTTTGCAGTCTAAAGGTGTGAAGGGCATTTTAGCCTTGCAAGACCAGGGTACTCTCAGGCCCTGAACCAGGTTTCTGTGACTGCACAGACATCTATATCTTCTAGCAACAGAAGTGTTTCCAGGGAGTGCTGTTTTTGGTTTAAGCTCCTAGCATTTAGCAGCATGACCGTTATCTTTTTTCTGATTGTTAATTTCAAGTTGGTAATGTTGTTTTCAAAACCTTGCCTAAAAAAGCACTATGGGGAAGGCAAGAACCATTGCCAGCAGCCGAAAGTCTAGAGGTGCCAAGTACAAATCGCCTCTGGCAAAGCAGCGAGGTTTGTTGACCATGGCTTCTCAAGCTGACAGGAACTGGATCCCCTTTGAATGACATTAAAAACTGAGCCAATTGAAATCAATCATTTTTTGTTTATACTATGGCATAATTCTTGGTGAGGGTAGTATGCTGCTGAAGGCTAATGATTTACGTACCTGGGACACATTCTCAGAGAGCTCAACCATTTCTCTCTTCATATAGTCCAGTGAGGTGTGTCTCAGGTCATTCACACCAACATGGACTATGACAGAATCATAACGGTACTTGTTGCTGAGAGACTTGAGTGCATGCATGATCTGACTAATTCAGAAAGGCAGCTGACCATGACTTTCTCCTTGTCCAACTTGGTGAGTGGGACATCTGTGTGTCTCACTGTTGAGTCTCCAATGACAAGAAAATTTGCTTTTTGTGTGTTACGCCTTACTGGCTTGGCAGGTGAGGCACTGGTTTTGCTAGGTGTCATGGTGCTGTGAGAACTGTGTTAGTTGTAGCTGTCTTGTGTTTTGGAGGTCTCTGGTGTTCCAGTAAGTTTTTCACTAGAACCTCCGCATATGTGAATTTATGTTTTTGATGCATACAATAAGTATGAGTAGTGGTACTATGAGCATATGTAGTGGTGGGTGAGTTGCCGACTTTCTCTGTGTTACTGTTTTGAGAGAGACAGAGCATGGATTCTAGATTCTTGGAGTAAATACAGCTCTCGCAGTCTGTACTAGAGTGTTATTAGTAGAGGGTTGTCTCTGTACATGAGGCAATTGGTACAGTGCCTCAAGAGACCCAAGTCAACAAGGTTGTCAGGAGAAACAAGGGAAGTCCAACTGTCCAAAATGCTAGGTTGAAGACTGTTGTCACAAGGGGTAGTTATTCAGAATTGATCATGGAGAAGCTCAGTAGATAGATATTTCTGCCTGGATTTTAGGGAAAATTTGTTGAATTTAAACGTCCAGCTATGGCGCACAACTGAGCGGCAGTATGCAGTGCTGCACAACACGCAAACAAGCAGAAACCTGCTCAAATGCAGGGCCTAAATACTAGAAACTAAAAACTTCAAAAAAAAAAAAAAAAAACTTTAAAAAGATTCCAAAGGACCAATGAGGATGCTTGTTTCAAGCCCTAGACTGACCTCCATTTACCAGACAGGTTCCAATCAGCATTGTTCTCTCAGAAAAGTGTAGATAGGCCCCCTTTAATCCACGATGGCCTGGAAAACATGCTCAAAACAAGCAAACCACTACAAACAGTTCCAGAAGGAGTAAGCCTGTATCTGGACTATGCTATAGCTACTAGCTACCCTAGTTTCAGCTGGGAACACTAAATGTTTAAAACAGCAGAAAAATAGCAGTGACACACTAAAAAAGGCATTTTAAACAGCAGAAAATCCACAAGGAGGCTCTAAAGAATGTTTTAAACAGTTAACAGATCAGTTATTTAAACACTGCTGGGCAGGAAATCCAGAACAAGCAGAACAGATAGCTTAAAAACATTAAAAAATGCCAGTAAATACTTTAAACAGTGAAACTAATAAAAAAACTTTGTAAGCTGTAAAAACAGAAATAAAATTCGATTTAACAGGCACAATAAAGCAGACAAGTGTAGTACAACAGTGTTGATGTTCTTCATGTTTCACTGTTGCAGTTATCACATTTGGGTTATCTGCTTGCAGGTAGTCCTCAGTTGGCCTGATTATCAAAGTCTTGGGTCCTGTGTCGGTTGCTGTCTCATCTTCCATGACATCAGGTAGTCAGGGGTATAAAGCATGTAGCCGACACCATTTTATCAGTCTTTCTTGCTGTGCGGTGCCCGAAGCAGAAGCAGTTCGCAAGTGCCAGTCGGCCGACTCCTGAAATTTTCGCTTTCGAGTTTCAGATCCGAAGTCTTCAACTAAGCTAAGTACCCAGTTAGGGATCCTTTTTCTTGCTTTAAACCGATGTCAGTAAAAGTTAACAATTGTATTTCTTGTGGAAAGCAAATACCTCATAAAGATTTTCATTCGTACTGCATTCCTTGCCTAGGCCCAGACTACGACGTACCTCGCTGTCGGTTTTGTGCCTTATTCAATCCTTGAACTATTCGTCGTCAGTTCATTTTCGCATCTAAATATTTTGGTACTCGGTTCAGTTATCCAGAAATGGCTTCGGTAAGCCACCCGACTACCGACATTCCGAAAAAGCGCAAAGATAAAAACAGAGACAGACCGCATAGGTCCAAAGCTGCCGATGACGCTTCTCCTAAGCTAGTCACCAGTTCATCAGTACTCAGTGAGGTGCTTTTGCAGCCCCTGATACCCACTACTTCTGATTCGCAGGCCTCTACTGAGACCCATTCAGAGTCTGGTATGCCGCGAGATACTTTTTCGACTGTGGAACGTGCGGATGTCTCTACCTTGGATGTGTCCAGAGCCGCTGTGTAGGCACCAGCTTTTGAGGGTGTATTCAGGCCTACTGACTTGCATATTAAACCGACACCATCTTCTTCTTCAAAGCCTAAAACTTGATCCATGCCTAGAAAACCGAAGCCCAGACCACGTGGTCAGGCCCCTATGCCTAAAAAACAAATGATGAGAATGGCTGAAGACCTTATTACTCTAATCAGGGGAAGCCACCCTTCTCCCTCTAAGAGACCTAGGAATGATTTTCCTTCTGATTCTTCTGATCAGGATTCTGAAATTTCTGTTTTCTGTTGGAATCTAGCCTGGCCTGTGACACTTCACCTCCAGCTCCCAGAAAACCCGACAGGTATTACAGGGTACCTGACTCTCACAAGTTCCTCTTTAAGAACCCTACTGTGGATACTGAGATAATTTCACAGGGACCCAAAGGCATTAAGGCTACTACTGCCAAAAACCCTACCCCCTCTGATAGAGATTCCAGGGCCCTGGATAGAGGGGGTAAGAAGCTGTACACTTCTACAACTTTGGCCATTAGGACCTTAAACTGCCAGTTTCATATGTTAAAGTATCAGCAGCATATTATTGGATTGCTTAAACAGAAAATGATGTTGATTCCTGATTAAGCTGAAAATAAAGAATTACAGGATTTAACGTATTCTGCTGAGCAGGTTGGAAAACATACTTTGCAATGTGGTTTTGATTCATTAGAGGCATCTTGCAGGGCTGCTGTCACTGGGTCTGTACTTAGAAGGCATGCTTGGCTTAAGAAGCAGTCTTTGCCAGATCATGTTAAAGCTAAATTACTGGATGCTCCCTTAAACCAAGACCACCTGTTTGGCAACAAAGCAGAAGAAGTACTTAAAAAGATGGAGGAAAAAGCTAAATCTATGCAAACTGTTAAATATTTCCTGCAAGTACAGCCTCCCAGATTTAGTAGGCATTGGCCTTCTAAGAATTGGTCCTTTCCTGCCTCTTCCAGGCCTTCTCAGTCCAAACCCAGAACCAGCAGATCACCCAGGCTTCAGTCCCAAGGTACTCACAGGCCTAAGCAGTGGGGGGCTCCCACTTCCAAAGCTGGGAGTAGTAAGACACCCCCCCCCATGGTAAATTGTCACAATGACTTAACTTTAAACCTTCCAAGCCCTGCTCAACTGACTGTTCCTTTAGGGGGAAAGATCACCCTGCATGCAAAAAACTAGGAACTCATTACCCAAGACAAATAGGTTTTAAATATAGTTTCCCAAGGATACAGATTCCACTTCCACTCCTTACCAACCCCAAACGGTTGGCCAGACCTATCTCCAAACCAGTGAGCACAGGCTCAAAAGCAAGTTCTCTCTCTTCTAAGCATCAGGGCTATTAGACCTGTCCCCAAAGCAGAATGGGGGCAAAGTTTCTACTCAAGACTTTTTCTGGTACCCAGAAAAGACAATTCCTGGCGTCCTATCCTGGACCTGTATATCTTTTTTTGGAAATCCCAAAATTCAGAATGCTAACTGTACATCAGCTGCTTCCCATGCTGGGAAAAAATGCCTGGTTGGCAACACTGGATTTAAAGGAAGCCTACCTGCACATCCCTACGCTTCAGAGTAGGCTACATGCACTATCAGTTGTCTGCACTGCCCTTTGGCTTATCTGCTGCGCCCAGGGTATTTACGAAGTGCCTAGCTCCAGTCATTGCATTTTGTAGGCAAAGAATTATTCATATATACCCATACCTGGATGATTGTCTAATTCAGGCAGAAAGCTAGGACATACTATTAAATCTTCTGGCATTTGTAAAGAAATTGCTAACTTCTCTGGGGTACACTATAAACAAAAAGAAATCACATCTAGTACCTTGCCAAAAAATTGTATTCCTGGGAGCAAGCTTGAATACAACTTCCCAGATGGCCTTCCTCACACCAGAGAAACACATTCATTTGACAGCCTACTTTAAACTACTGGCCACAAAGACCCAGCTATCTGCAAGGAAAATACTGCAAGCCCTGGGGTTCATGGCCTTGTGCATTTTAGTAATTCCATATGCAAGACTGCATATGAGGAAACTACAATGGTATCTGAAAAGCCTATAGCATCAACATTCTCAGGACCTAGAATCAATGATTCCTATTATACCTTGTCTAAAGTTAGCATTCCTTTGGTGGGCAGAGGCCTGACACCTAAACAAGGGACTGCCATTCACTCTACCCCCTGCCACCCAAACCCTAACAACAGACCCCTCAGACTATGCATGAGGGGCTCACTTGGCAGGGTGGTGCATTCAGGGCAATTGGAACCTGAGTCAAATGCACCTGCATATCAGTCAAAAAGAAATGTTGTACAGAATGCTCTGACAGGCTTCAAGGACCACATTCTTCCAGGACAATTATTGGTAAAGACGGACAACACCATGGTTATGTGGTACATAAACAAGCAGGGGGGAACCCACTCATTCCCTCTCTGCAGACTAGCCAAGGCTCTGTGGAACACAGCCTTGCGTTACCAAGTGCAACTACAAGCTCAATTCCTGCCAGCAAGCTAAATACACTGGCAGACGACTTAAGCAGAAATCTCATGGACCCACACGAGTGGAAACTGGAACCAAAGATGTTCAACATGTTGAGAAACAAATGGGGGAGCCCAGAGATAGACCTGTTTGTCTCCCCTCAGAACTACCAATTGGACAAATTCTGAACAAGGACTCCCCACAGACAAGCTTGGAAAGTGGATGCTCTGTCCGTCACCTGGAAAAACCTATCAGTTTATGCCTTTCCCCCTCTGCCTCTCCTCTCCAAAGTGCTACTAAAGATCAAACAGGACAAACCAAGGACCATACTGATTGCACCGGACTGGCCACACCAACAGTGGGTAACCCCCTTTGCTCAGTGTGTTACTGCTGGAACCATGGCACCTGTCTCAGACCCTTGCCCTGCTGTCCCAGCAGGAGGGCCAGATTCTGCACCCACAGCTTCAACCTCTGAACCTTGCAGCCTGGCTTATTACCTGATCTCTCTGTTACCATCCCTCAGTAAGCAAGTGATGGATTTCATTCTGGAGACAAGGAGGCCTAGTACTAGAAAATCCTATGCTGAAAAATGGAAACAATTCTGTTCCTGGAGCCAAACTCAAGGGATGGGCACAACAGTGCCCAAATTACCACATATTCTTCAATACTTAACTGAGATGCTTCACAAGGGCCTTTCCTTTTCTCTTCAATCAAAATTCATGCCTCGGCCATTTCAGCACATTATAATACAGAGCCACCCCTCTTCTCTCATCCATTGCTGAAGCAATTCCTCAGAGGGGCCAAAAACCTAAGACCACCCGGGAGAGCCCCTACTCCAGACTGGGACCTTAAATTTGTATTGGAAAAGCTCACTTTGCCTCCCTTTGAGCCAGCTGCAAATGCAGAGTTGACATTCCTTTCTTGGAAAACAGCTTTCCTTCTAGCCGTCACTTCAGCAAGAAGAGTGTCTGAATTACAGGCCCTCATGGCAGTGGAGCCTTTCATCATCTTTCATGTGGACAGGCTGTCCCTCAGGACCAATCCTTCCTTTATGCCCAAGGTGGTATCCAGTGTGGCCCTTAATCAGTCCATTCATTTGCCAACCTTCCTTTCTAATCCACAGAACAAAGGGGAACGAATACTGCACTCCTTGGATGTGCACAGACAACTTAGATTTTACTTGGACAGGACTAAACCTCTCAGGAAATCTGAACAGCTGCTGGTTGCATTTGCTGCAGGGGCAGAGGGGAAGGCCATTTCTAAGCAAACCATTTCTAAGTGGATAGGCCATTGCATTAATTTCTGCTACAAGCACCATGGAAAACCTACCCCACTGGGGATAAGACCTCATTCCACCAGGGCTGCATCTACCTCTACAGCCTTTCTCAGAGGTGTCCCTACCAGAACATCCTAGAAGCTGCTACCTGGAGTTCTGTACATACCTTCACCAAGCAGTACCACTTGCCAATTTTTTCTAAATCCAGAGCTGGCTTTGCCACTGCAATCTTACAGGGGTTTATAGCTGGTACTAATGCTATATAATTGCCTCCTCCCATCCTTAGCTTTGGGAATCTACCCAAATGTGATGACTGCAACAGTGAAACACGAAGAACATAGTACAGTTGTGTACACTTACCATAAATGTAGATGTTTGAGTGTATTCACTGTTGCAGTCCTGGTTACCCTCCCTCCAGCCCCCTGACTTCTATTGACTAATCCTCTATTCTTGCTTACTATGCTTAAAGCTTTCTGGTGTATTTGCTTTTTGTTGGAGGTGTAGCCTTGTATATAATTGCTTCCCATTATGGGCGTACCTGACATCTGGGGCAAGAAAATCTGATAAAATGGCATTAGCTGCATGCTTTATACCCATGACTACCTGACGTCATGGAAGAGGCAGCAACCGACACAGGACCGAAGACTTTGATAATCAGGCCAATTGAGGGTTACCTGCAAGCAGATAACCCAAATGTGATGACTGCAACAGTGAATACACTTGAACATCTACATTTATGGTAAGTGTACACAACTGTACATTTAGTACACAGTAAATAAATACAGTGTAAAAGTAGGCAGCAGGCTATAAGAAAGTGCAGTAAATGGTATAAATTAGAAAAAAAAACAGGCAACTTATGTTTTTTTGGAAGTTCAGAAGCCTATTGTTGTCTGGTATCTCAGTTCAGAGTTATGTCTGAAAGCCCACCTCAGTTCAGCTCAGTACAAACAAGCAGAAACCTGCTGAAATGCAGGGCTTAAATACCACAAGCTAAAAACTTAAAAAAAAAAAAAGACTTTTAAAAGATTCAAAAATACCAATGATGATGCTTATTACAAGCCCTAGACTGGCCTCCCTTTACCAGACAGGTACCAGTCAGCACAATTCTCTCACAAAAGTGCAAATAGACCTCTTCCAATCCAAGATAGCCTGGAATTTGGAAAACATGCTCAGAACAAACAAATCTCTACAAACAGTTCCAGAGGCAGCAAGCCTGTATTTGGACTGTGCTACAGCTACTAGCTACCCTAGTTTCAGCAGAAAACACTAGAGAATGTTTAAAACAGCAGAAAAATAGCAGTGAGATCACAAAAAAATGTTTAAAACAACAGAAAATCAGTAAGGAGGCTCTAAAGAATGTTTTAAACAGTTAACAGATCAGTTATTTAAATACTGCTTGGTGGGAAAACCAGAACAAGCAGTGCAAATATTGCATTGTTCCTCTGTTATGCTAGACCAGCAGATAGATAAAACAAACCACAGCTCTGCCAACTGTGCTGTGTCCTTGACATCTATGGATTCATCAAGTGATACTGAGAAATATGAAGAAGCATGATGTTTGGGAATCCAACAGTCCTTATCTTGCCTTATTTTTAGTGCACAATTATTCGGTCTTAGCAGACATTGCAGAATCTTTAATCTGGTGAACAGTTTTGTGTCAACCTCAGTCTGCAAACAGATGTTGAGCCATTACAAGAAATCTGGTTTTATTTATTTATTTATTTATTGACATTTGTTAACTGGGTTAGCCCAGCTGAGCCAGGAGTCCTTTTTCAGTGAAGACCCAAGGAGAAAAGCTGCAGTTACAGACAGTTTAAGTATACATAACAGTTTAGTTTACAATAAAAAAAACTATTACTATTAGCAGTACAGTTTAAAGCAATTCACAGTGATAAGTTAAGAGGCATAACAGGGATAAGATCAGTAACACAAAAAGTAAAAATAAAGTACTGTACTTCAATATTTTTTTTTTTTACACATAGCTGATGTATAACTGATGTGGTAAGGTATATAGCAAGTTGTAGTATTTTAGAGGTAGTACAAATTATGAGGTGTGAAAGATGAGAGTACATGAATGGGATGGAAGGGATATCTAGAGATGTAATGTGATATTAGAGAAAAATATGTGGGAAATAATATGCTGCGAGGATTGTATGAGATTGTGGTAAAAAGGAATAGTTATGGAGTGGTAAAAAGTATGCTGAGAAGTTTCATGGGATTGTGGAATACAGAATAGTATTGGAGTTAGGTAGGGTCATGACAAGTACAAGTTTTGGTTCTAATAAAGTGTAGTTTTGAGTTCTTTCTTAAATTGTATAGGGTGTGGGATGGGAGGTTATTCCATGCTTGGGATAGGGTGAATTTATATAGTAATCTGCCGATAGTATTTTGGGATTGGTAGATGTCAAGGAGTTGTTAGTTAGAAGTACGAAGTTTGCGAGTTAGTGTGTAGATGGATACCAAGGAGGAAAGGACAGGGCATGAGGATGGTTTATAAAGTATAGAGTGAATAATTTGTAACTGAGATAGAAGGAGTTGTTGAGGGAGTTCTAGCCATTGTAGTGAGTTGAGTGTGATGCAGTGGTGTGAGTTATGTGGGGAGTTTGTGATTAATCTTGCTATTTTGTGGTAGGTTTGTTGAAGTTTGGCCAGGGTAGTGGATTGAGTATTAGTTAGTATTGGGGTGGCACAGAGAAGGGAGGGGAGAAGAAGAGCCTGAGCCAGGGACCGTCTAGCATCAGAGGTCAGGAATCTATGGTTTCGGTAGAGCATACCCAGCTTTTGGTGAGCTTTTTTTTTATACTTTGAAGGATGTGTAGGTTAAATTTAAGTTCGTCATCAATGATGGCACCTAGAAGTTTTGTGTGGGAGTCAGGTTGTATGGTGGTGTTATTGGAGGATGAGATGAGAAAGGTAAATTTTACGTGAGAGAGAGAGAGTATGTGGGAGGAATAGCAGGAGTTTGTTTTTTTTTTAGGGTTTAGGATGAGTAGATTATCAGCTAGCCATGTTTCAACAGATAGAAAGGTATCCTGGGTGAGAGTGTGTAGGTCAGAGATATTGTTGGAAGTGCAGATGAGAGTTGAATCATCAGCTTATTGGATTAGAGCAGATTGTTTGCAGGAGGTATGACGTTCATTTGTAAAGATATTGAACAGGAGGGGACCCAAGATGGAGCCTTGAGGCACCCCGGTTGTCACTGGGAGGTAGTGTGAGCAGGAGGAGAGCCATCGAACAGATTGCTGTCTATGAGACAGATAACTAGAGAAGAAAGCTAGGGTGGCGGGAGATAGACTGAGGTTGGATAGTTTAATTAGAAGTAAAGGATGAGAGACCGTGTTGAAGGCTTTTGAGAGGTCACGGAAAAGGCTGGATACTAAGAGGTTTTTGTCACGGGCCTCAGCTATTGTATGTGTAAACGACAGGAGGGCTGTAGAGGTGCTGTGGTTTTGGCGGAAGCCATATTTGGAGTGAGGAGGTTCTGTTGGAGGAGATAGTTTAGGAGTTGTGAGTGTATACATTTTTCCATAATTTTGGAGAGAGGAGAGGATGGCAATTGGACAAAAGTTTGATGGGTCTGTTGAGTCCCCCCCCCCTTTATGTAAGGGGATAGTGAAAAAGGATTTCCAAATCTCTGGTACTGTTGCTTCCTGGATAGATCTATTAAGGGGGATACTGGATAGGCTATGGATTCTGCAGCTAATTTGAGGAAAGTGGGTAGGAGATTGTCTGAGGAGGGCGAGCAAGGTTATGCTTCACAAGGAGTGATTTAATGTATGAAGTTGGAACTGATTTGAAGGAGATAAGGTTACTGTTTTGTGGCTTGGGAGGGATACATGTGGAGCTTGTGTTGCAGTTTGACGGTGTAAGTTTCTGGATAGTGTCAATGAAGTGTCTGTTGAGAAAGGTAGCAGTTTCTAGAGGACTGTTGTTTAAGGGGAGGGATTTGAAAGGGACCCGGGACTGAGAATTTTCTTTAAGGTGGACCAGAATTTCTGTGGATTGGTTTTGCAGTTATTTTGGGAAGAGTTATAGTATGACTTTTTGTTCTTACAGACATGTCTTTTGACAAGGTTCCAACGTTCTTTGTACTTGTGAAACAGGGAAGGTTGTTTAGTCTTAGTCCAGGCTTTCCAAGTATTGTCACGTTTATGCATGAGAGATTTAGTTTCTTTAGAAAGGCAGGGGGCAAAGTTAGATTTGATTCAAATACGCCTGGTAGGGGCTAGGGAGTTGGGGATATGTAGGAATATGCTATTAAATTTGTGAACAGCATCATTCAGAGGAATTTGTTTGAGGATGGACCAGTCAATACTAGAAAATATAGAGTTGAATTGAGTGGTATTAAAGTTATTTAGTTTCCGACAGTCTCTATAAGAGTGAGGTTTTTCTGCTTGGGAATAGTCTTGTAGGATGGTAGTAGGAAGATGGTCACTCAAACAGTTTGCTAAGGTAGTTGGCCTGTGGTAAAGGTTAGGTGAGTTACTGAGAATCCAGTCGATGGTCAAATTTGGAAGAGGTGGTATTGTGTAGGCGGGTGGGGGATGTTATCAGTTGGTGGAATCCATGGAGGTTGATACTGAGCTGTGGGGAGTTGGTAGAAATTTTGGTCCAGTCGATGTTAACATCACCTAAGATGAGAGTTTCATAGGGTATGTTGTTAGAGAACCAAGAGAGGATAGATTCTAGGATTGGAATATTATCACCAGGGGGAATATATATGGAGGTGGGGGTTAAGATGGCGGTTAAGGATGATAAGTTCAGCTGGGTGGAAATCAGGAGTGGGTGTGGTGATGATGAAGAGGTTAAGGCTATTAGAATGGAGGATGGCAACACAACCGCCCTTTTTAGTAACTCTGTCGCAGCAGTAGATATTGTAGCCAGGTGGCAGTATTTCATTGTTAGTTATGTGGGGTTTTAACCAGGTTTCAAATAAGGCTAGGATGTGAGGGGTGGTTTGGGCTATCCAGGCATGTAGCTCAGTGATTTTGTTGGTGAGGCTTTGTATATTTAGGGAATAGATAGAAAGGTCCTTGTGTTGTGAGGTTTGATATGAGGGAGGTTGAGAAGGGAGTGAGAGGTGGGATGATGTAGGGGTGGAGGAGCTGATGGTGGGTGTAAGGTTTTGTGCAGGGGAGAGCAGTCTGGATTTGTGTGTATATCACCAGCGAGTAGTATGTTGCTGGGAACTGAGGTAGAGTGTGTTAGTGAGAAATTCTGTGTCAGTTTACAGCTTTCCAGGATAGACCAAATGCAGCCCTCCAATGAAGTTAACTGTTGAGAGAAGCTGATTACAATGTTAGCACATTTTTGCTGCTAGGTCCTCAAATACCTTTTGCCATGCTTTAGCATCAGGATATTTATTACACACACACTGCAGCATGTCATAAAGTGATACTGTAAACTGGATTTTTTGTTTGAAGCAAGACCTTCTCTACAGTCATAGTATTCATTTGCTACTGATGAAGCCATAAGCAAGTCTTACTGAAATGTGTACCTTTCATCAGTAATCCTCTTCTTTGCAGGAAGGTGCTGCTGCTTTTCTGCCATAGAAGACATATGGGAGTTATTCCTCTACATGGGTCAAAAAGACAAATATTTGCCTAAAAAATCCATGGATATACTTGACAGGTACAAGGCAATAAAACTGGACTTTTTCAATGTAATTCACAAAACGTCAGCTTTAGCCATAAAACTCACAAATTCAAATTAATAATCACTGATAAAATACAGTAATCTCTTCAGGAGTTGTCCAGCAGTCATCATACATCTCATCTTCACAGCTTTCAAAATCATGGGACTATCGAAAATCATAACACTAAAAATTTCCTTATGTCTCAATATTTAATACAGAGCTGCATTTTGTAGTCCTTAAACAAGCTCCCTGAAATACCCCAAAAAAGGCTTTAGGAACTGTAATTACATTGTTTCTCATGCCATTCAGACAGTTATCCTTACAGTCAGAGCCATAGCTGTCTCAACTAGCAGCCCTGTCCCAGTCCCTTGGAATTGCATCCCACCCCATCAGCTATTTAGGTGAAAAGCAAATAAATAAACAATAATAATGAAAAAATGAAAAAAAGGACTTCTGCTTCCTGCAGTACAGCAACCACCCCCACCTCCCATGAGGCTCGTAAAGGTGAGCAGAGAATGCTGAACTACCTTTCTGTACTTGCATTTCAGTACATAAAAAAGCTAAGGAGCTCCTGGAACACACCCTGTAGCATGTTACAGCTGGGGCAGTTGCCCTATTCACGCCACTCTTGCTGTGCTACTAATAGGTGACTTCTGCCTGGTCCATACATAACCTGATCTGGTTGTATTTGAAAGGTTATAATATATAAAAATGCTGTGTACCTTCAGGACTCTTGTTCTATTTGCCATGCCTTTAGTCCAAGAGCCCTGCAGGAGCATAAGAATAAACTTATTCTTAGGGGTCTTTTAAAAACCCAGGATTCACCGGCCAAGAGCTCACAGCCTGTGAAATCCCCTAAATCCACTAAGCCATTGGCTCCAAGTTCGGAGCCGTCTTCGGTTCAGGATTTACCATCTATGTCGGTTCCGGCTGGCACCAACAAGACAATCACCCCGTCGGCTCCATCAGAGGCTTCAGAGCCATCGCAGAGCCACAAGAGGCTGAGGTCCCCTTCACTAGAATCGGTGCATTCGGCTCCTTGGTCTCCTTTACTTCAGAGCGAGCGTAGTCACCGATACTCTCACTCCTCTCGATCCTCTAGGCTGTCGGATCACGATGAGGAGAGAGTGATCAGTAGGTTGCTAAAGTCACAGGCACTAGCCAAATTGTTGTCCAGCCCTCCTCAACAGGTATCGGCTCCATCCACTTCTCTTGATATTCCTTCTCCGACTCCAATGAGTTCAGAGCCGGAGTTTGTTGGGGTTTGAGTAGTGGAACCATCTGCTCCGATAACTCTATCTCCTTTGGTTCTGGCGTCGGCTCCGATTCCTTTGGTGGTGCCTTTCATCGAGGGATCAGGGCGCCATGGCTCCCTCGTCGGCTCCGAGGGGGCGAGTGGCATCGACCCTTGTCCGACCCCATTCTCCCTCTCGGAGCTTTGGCGCAGGTGAGCTCAGCTCCTACATCAGCCTTGGAGCCGTCCCCCTTGGTGCAGAGAAAGATTCCTATTTCTTTGGAACTGGAGCTTTCTCTGCATCATGGCAGGGACGCCTTCTATGTCATGCGGAGTGTGCTGTCCCCTGAGTCAGCTCCACTATCAGCCCCACTGGCTCTGTCCCCTGCAGTGTCTGTGCCAACCTCTGCTCCTCCTCCAGACCCTAAGCGTAGGGAACCAATGCTCCAGGACACCTCATTGGGAGTTTCCTCCTCTTCTGAGGCCTTTCCTGATCACTCAGAAGAGCCCCCTCTGAAGAAAAAGTGTAAGAGGAAGCACATTGTCTCCCCCGAGAATGTGACTTCTGATACAGACTTAGATTATTCGGAAGGGTCCCTGAGATCCCTCTCTGAAGATATTTCCTTCTCGGACATCCTAGAAATGCTTAAGCAGAGGGGGGACTGGAATTCTCTAGCCTCTTCTGAGGATGAGTCTGTATTTCTGGATGTCTTCGGTTCCCGACCTTCCACCTCCTGGGTGTCTCCGCCTTTCAATCCACTTATGACAGTGGTGGCTCGAAAGGCTTGGTCATTTCCGGCTGGGGGCCAGTCATTATCAGTTCAGAGCTCTGCCCTTTGGTCTCACCACAGCCCCCCAGGTTGTTCACCAAATGTATGGCAGTGGTCACGGCTCACCTGAAGCGTCAAGGATTCCAGGTGTTTCTGTATCTAGATGACTGGCTCCTTACTGCTACCACCAGGCATCAACTCATACAAGCACGGGACTACACAATTACAATCTGCTCACAGCTCGGCATCACAATAAATTTTGAAAAATCTGCCTTGTTGCCCTGTCAATCTATCACTTACATAGGAGCAGACTTAGACGCAAGGGATATGTTTGCAAGGCTACCACCAGAAAGGGTGTCCGCAATTCATCAGCAGGTACAGGTTCTGATGCAGAGCAAAAGGATCCAAGTCAGGTACGTCCTTCAGACTCTGGGTTCCATGGCAGCAGCCATTCTCCTAATCCCACTGGCATGCTTTCATATGAGCATTCTTCAGTGGCTTCTGTTTATGCAGTGGTCCTTCCAAGAGCTACCCATGACTTACAAGATCATGATCATAGATACATGCAAAAGGCATCTTTCTTGGTGGATGGTCTCCCCATTAGTTACTCAGGGCAGACCTTTCATACAACCCCCTTCAGTAGCCACAGTGACGACAGACGCCTCCCTGATAGGGTGGGGGGGGGCATTATCTGGGCAGAACAGTCCAAGGCACGTGGCAACCTCACGAGTACCATCTGCACATAAATGTCCTGGAAATAAGAGCCGTGCTTCTGGCGTTGCAAGCCCTTCAAGACTCTCTTCCTCCTGGGACCATTGCTATTCAAACTGACAACATGTCAGTGGTGTGATACATCAACAAGCAGGGCTGAACCAGGTCTTACCCCCTGTGTCGAGAAGCACTCAGACTTTGCCAGTGGGTGATTTCCTCCCAATGTTTTCTGATTGCGACGCACATCCCCGGGAGGTCCAACGTCATAGCGGACAGGCTCAGCAGAGCTATTCTCATGCCTCACAAGTGGTCTCTGAATCAGGAAGTTGCAAATCTTGTTTTCCGCAAATGGGGACAGCCTTGCTGCGATCTCTTTGCCACCCCCTTCAACAGCAAATGCAGCAACTACTTCTCCCTTCATCCTCTTTCGGGTCACACACCCAGAGATGCTCTAATCTACGATTGGCCCCAGGGACTTCTTTATGCCTTTACCCAAACTTATACAGAAAGCAATATTGTTGGGTTACAAAATGATCCTCATTGCTCCCTACTGGCCTCGACAGATATGGTTCCCGTTCCTGCACCGTTACCTTCTCGATCAACCCTGGACTCTGGATCCAATTCCAGACCTCCTGGTTCATCAATCATGTGGGTTGCATCAATCCCTCAAAACTCTCCAGCTCACAGCTTGGTTGCTCCATGTCCAACCTTAACCAGGCTTCCCAGCATTTCCCCAGCAGTCCGTGACATTATCGTCTTCTCTCACAAGTCTACAATGAGGAAAACTTATGCTAGCAAATGGAAACATTTTTATTGTTGGGCAAAGACTAGGAATGTAGATCCTTTTTCAGCCCCAGTCTATGAAATCTTGGAATTCCTAGCTCAACTATTTCATTCCGGGTCCGCTTTTTCTATGATCAAGGTACAAATGGCAGCCATTTCTAACTTTCATGTTGATTTCTTGAACTCTAACATTATGTCTCATAAGCTATGTAAAGCTTTTTTGAGAGGGACAACTCTTCTTAGGCCTCCAGTGAGAGATCCCCCTCCCCCTCCTCCTTGGGATCTTAATTTAGTTCTAACCTCCTTAATTCTGCCCCCTTTCGAACCAGCAGAGTCCTGCTCTATCAAGTTCCTATCTCGAAGACACTCTTTCTGGTAGCTATTACTTCAGCCAGATGTGTCTCCGAACTTCAGGCGCTATGTGTTCATCCTCCATACTTGGTTTTTCATAAGGACAGGGTTGTTTTGAGGACTAATCCCTCGTTTCTCCCTAAAGTCTGCTCAGAAAGTAATTTAAACCAATCTATAGATCTTCCTGTGTTTTTTCCTAATCATACCAACAAGGCAGAATACAAACTACACCAATTGGACGTTCATAGGCAATTGCGTTTTTACCTACATAGAACTAAAGAAGTAAGGAAGTTGGACCAACTATTCCTCTCTTACGCCTTGGGCAGACAAGGTCTCCCAGTTTCCAAGGTAACCTTGTCCAGATGGTTGTCACACACTATTTCTTTCATTTATCAGTTAAGGAACAAACAATTACCTATTAAACCGAAAGGTCATTCTGCTAGGGCCTTGGCCACCTCTGTAGCCTTCCAGTCTAGGTTGCCCATGGATTCCATCTGTGCAGCTGCCAAGTGGGCAAACCCTCATACCTTTATTTATCATTACAACTTGGATATGGTCTCCAGGAGCAGAGCCAACTTTGGTTCCACTGTTCTGAAGAGTCTGTTCCACTGAGCCACCCAGGTTTTTAGGTGCTAGGGACGCTGTCCCAACCAGCAAGAATGAAGGCGAGATAGACAACTTAACATAAAGAAGTTATGTACCTACCATAACATTCCATGTTAGTTGTCTTCATCTTGCCTTCCTTCTTGCGTCCCACTCTCCATCCCCCTGTCCTAGTGGATCAAGAGGAGTTTTTTTCTGTTTCACTGGCTGTGTGTTCTCTTGTTTTCCTTTATTGACTTAAGAGAATATGGCAGGTATAGTCAACTGATTTCTGACTGGTTTATCATGTTGTTATGTCTGGAGTTCGCTATTTCAACAAGATCTGGGTAGCTATCGCTAGGCATTATGGGATAAGGGGTAGCCTCATGCCAGTAAACAGCTCTCGAGCTATTGAAGATGGCTGAGTCAGAGCCGAGGATCGGCTCCGAACCCAACCAGCAAGAAGGAAGGCGAGATGAAGACCACTAACATGGAACGTTATGGTAGGTACATAACTTCTTTTTATATACTATAGTCCAATACCCAGATGATTCTACATTGGTCTGCTGTGCTAAAACTATGACAAAATTACAAGACCTCACACAAGAATCATGGTTAAGTAACTCAACTCCTACTACCCCCCCCCAAAAAAATCTATTACTCTTTACTCCCAAACAACTGTGTGTATAAAAGGCATCTTTCGTCTTAGCCTTTACCAACAATACCAGAATCAAAGAGGTAAACCCAGTCAAAACTATTAGGCATCATCATGGATGAGCAGCTAAGACTAGACCTCCACGTATCAGAAGCTGTAAAAAAACTTGGCTTCCTATATGGATATAAAGCATAGCTCACTGACATAGACAGAAAAGGTATAGCCATTACTTTCCTGCTCCTATACATTGCAATGCTGCACCTAACCTTCAAGTCACACTTTTAAATAAGCAGCGTTGCAATAAAATAACAAAATTTCCCACTAATCAGCACTTCAGAGAACCCTGCTTAGTACACATTTCTCCATATATACTTTTTTTCCCTTCTCCCGTTCATTCCTTGCACATCATTCAGCAGTTCTGGTGGTAACAGTCTGCTTGCAGCTGATTCCATTCATCCATGCTAATATTTGAGTTGTTGTTGTCTTTTGGCTTTTCCCGGTTAGGGGTCGCCACAGCGGAACTCCGGTCCGCTAATGATTGGCAGTAGATTTTGATGAACGCCGAGGTGCCATCTCGACATTCAACCTTCAGCGAAGGCACGCCCATTTATGCATGTCTTCCGAATGCCCACCCTACCGTGGGGAGGATATGCAGACTCCACACAGAAGGCACTCCCTGCACTCCAGCCGAGAATTGAATGGGAGAATCTTGCTGTGAGGCAACAACGCTACCGTTGCACTACCGCGGCTGTCACCTATGCTGGTTTTTGAGCACAGCCAATAATTTCCTGCAAGCCCAGGTTTTTGAAACTTGATTCCTGCTCACACCCTGTCCAGCTGCCTGCATTTCTGTGCCCTGTGATCCCCCTATGGAGAATTCAGTCATTTCAGCTGTTTGGACTGCCAGAGGCAAGCCCATTTTTTTGAAACTTTATTCCTGCTCACACCCTGTCCAGCTGCCTGCTTTTCTGTGCCCTGTGATCCCCCTGCAGAGAATTCAGTCACTTTGGACTGCAAGAGGCAAGCCCGTTTTTTTGAAACTTGATTCCTGCTCACATCCTGTCCAGCTGCCTGCATTTATGTGCCTTGTGATCCCCCTACAGAGAATTCAGTCACTTCAGCTGTTGGGACTGCCTGAGGCAAGCCCGTTTTTTTTAAACTTGATTCATGCTCACACCCAGTCCAGCTGCCTGCATTTTTTGCCTTCTGATCTCCCTATGGAGAATTCAGTCACTTCAACTGTTTGGACTGCCAGAGGCAAGCCCTTTTTTTAAAACTTGATTCCTGCTCACATCCTGAACAGCTGCCTGCATTTCTGTGCCCTGTGATTCCCCTGTGGACAATTCAGTTAGTTCAGGTGTTTGGACTGCCAGAGGCAAGCCCGTTTTTTTGAAACTTGATTCCTGCTCACATCGTGTTCAGCTGCCTGCATTTCTGTGCCCTGTGATCCCCCTGTAGAGAATTCAGTCACTTCAGCTGTTTGGACTGCCAGAGGCAAGCCCGTTTTTTTTAAACTTGATTCTTGCTCGCATCCTGTCCAGCTGCCTGCATTTCTGTGCCCTGTGATCCCCCTACAGAGAATTCAGTCACTTCATCTGTTTGGACAGCCAGAGGTCTCAGTTGAATTCCCTTCTACTTGTTTTAAAATAGACAATAAAGAGACAAAAATGAGCAATTATTTATGTAGTGACCTTAATAATCTGAAAAATTTGTTAGTTTATTTTACCAGTTATCTGCTGCTCTGTAGCAATTGTGCTGCTGTAACTCTATCAGAACTGCTCCTTAATACCCCCGTCCTGCCTGTAGCAGTCTTCTTTTGTTCTTTTCACTAGCCCCCTGTTGCTTTTATCTCTTTCTCTTGCTCAGTCCACTTGCAAACTTAAACTCATTCTTCTGTCTTATTTTACCCTATTCCTCCCTTCCTGCCTGCCTACAAGCTGTTCACTTTCACTGTAATCTATTTTATTCTCCTCTCTTTCCTTTTACTTTCTTGTACATCTCCTTTAAACTGATTGCTTTTTTCTTATTCTTCTTGCTTCTCCAAGGCCAGTGTAGCCCCCCTCCCTCTGCTACTTCCTCTAATCCCCTCCTCCCACTCATTCACCTAATTGCCCAACCCATCTTCCTCTCTGCTATTGTACTCAATCCACCTCCCTTGGATTTTATACTTTTTCCCACTCCTCCAAACTCTTCTCTACTCTACTCCACATTAAACTTTACATTCCATTTATTTTCTACCCTTCTGTATTTTTTACCCACTTATTATCCTCATACCTCCCACTCCAACCTCTTGCTAACATGCTTCCATCTACGTCTTACTATTACACTGCTAACCCTCCTCTCTATCTCCACATCCCTCCATCATACACTACTTAGCCTCCACCACACTCTTCCTCACCAATATAGCCATTCCACAAATCCATACTCTTTCCCTTTATCACCCTCTCTTTTTTCTCATCACAATGCCTACCTCAATAAAATTAAATACTCCACATCTTATTATCTTCTTTCTAAATCCAAACTTAAATCTGACTACCTCTACTCTCATCTCTAATTCCTCTTCCTTTTTAAGCTATCTACTTCGCTCAGGTGATATTCATCCCAATCCAGGCCCTAATACTCAGCCCACGTATCTCTCCTCCACTGCAACTTCTCCTTCTTCTCAAACTAGCCCTCAACATCTCACTACCCAATCTACTAAGATTCTTAAAATTATGGCTCTCAACATCCGAAGTATTCAAAACAAAGTCTCTGATCTCCATTCCTGGCTATCACTTTATACTCCTGATATTCTCTCTAGCTCTGAAAATTGGCTAAAAGCTCACATTACTAATAGTGAAATCTTACCCCCTGGTTACAATATTTTTTGCTAAGATAGGCCTATAAAAAAGGTGGAGGAGTGGCTTTGCTATACTCAGAAGAGCTCCCCTTCATCCACTTCCCATCACTCCTCCTTGTTTTCACCCTGCTGAAATATTCATTGTTAACCGTAACTTAAACAAACAAAAGAAAATAGCAATTGCCTCCATTTATATACCTCCCAGTGACAATATTCCTACCTTAGAACTATTCCTCGCTTGGATTTCTCAAACTATCTCCTATGAAACCATCATTCTAGGTGATGTTAACATTGACTGGAATACTCTGTGCTCTATCTCTCCTTCCTCTAGCATCAACATATTTACTTTTTCACAACTTATAACCTCTCCTGCTCACATTAACCCTAAATCCAACTCCAGCTCTATTTTGGACTGGATTCTTAACCTCCCATCCTAATCACTATCATAATCCCACTATGCTACCTGACTCCCTTAGTAATCACCTCCCAACTTCTATTCAGCGCTTCTCCTGCCAAGCTATTAAATCTCACATGCATAGAGACTGCTGTAACTTACCAAACTTCAACCCAAATATATTCAATTAAACTCTCTCTTCCATCAATTGGTCCTTTCTTCACAATCTCCCTCTTGAAGAAGCTGTTCTAAACTTTAACAGCCTATTTCTCAAAATTCTCAACTCCATGGCCCCCATCAGAAAAATAAGGGTTAAATCTAAATATGCTCCCTGAATTACCAAAGATAGTCTCTCCCTCATGCAGAAAAAGGACAGTGCTTGGAAAGCCTGTAATAAGCACAAAACTACCTCAAATCTCCAACTATATAGGGAACTTAGAAACCGTGCTAAAAAACAAATCTACCTTGACAAAAAAAAAAAAACTCCTACCTCAACCATCAAAAAAAAACTCATACAAACCCCAAAAAATTCTGGTCCACTATCAACAAAATTCTATACCCTGGTAACCCCCCCCACCCCAGTCCTTTTCCAAACACCTCCTCTTCTGAAAACGCCATTCCTCTGAACTCCTCCTCCTTCATTAACTCCATACAGAACTTACTTAAACTCAATGACAACTTTATCCCTGACACTGCTCCCCTGCTTCCTCATTCTTCTCCCTTTTCCATTAAACCCATCCCCACCTCAACTATCTGATTCTTTCTCAATAAACTTAAACCCTGTTCCCCCTCTGCTGACAAACTTCCACCTTACTATCTTAAGTTAGCAGCTTACTCCATTGCCTACCCAGTTTCCATACTCCTTAATCATTCAGTTTAGGGAAGTCTTGTCCCTACTATCTGGAAAAGGTTCTACATTTTGCCCCTACACAAAGGAGGGAACTCCACTGACCCCTCAAATTTTAGGCCCATTGCTATTCTTTCCTCCCTTTCTAAAATTCTTGAAGTGTATACACAGACAACTCATTTCTTATCTCACCCAAGAGAACCTCCTCACCCCCACACAACATGGTTTCAGACCTCATCATAGCACCACTACTGCCCTTATATCTTTTACTCAAGCAATTTCCCCGTCCCTTGATAATAACAAGTTAGTGTCCTGCCTATTCCTTGACCTCTCTAAAGCCTTTGATACTGTATCCCATAAGCTCCTTCTCTCCAAACTAGCCTTCCTTAACCTCTTTACCTCTTCTCTTAGCTGGTTCTCTAGTTATTTATCTGATCAGCTGCACTCTGTTAAATGGCTCTCTTCTACCTCCATTTTCCTCGCTGTTCAAACCAGAGTGCCACATGGCTCCATCCTTGGACGCCTCTTATTCAACATCTTTACTAACAACCTCTACCTTTCCTGTCCTCTCTCTACTCTGATTCAATATGCTGACTCAACTATAATCTCCACATCTGACAACCTACCTTCATCTACTCACCCTCACTCAAGAATCTCTGCATTCAGTTGAAAAATGGCTCTCTGCTAATCAATTACAACTTAACCCTAACAAAACTAAAATTCTACTCTTCCTGCCTAAATCTCTCCAACATCTCAAATCCTCCTTCTCCATCTCCTCTCTAAATAACACTCTCATCAAAGTTGAATCACATACTAAACTCCTTGTTTATGTAGACGAACTTAAATTTGACATTCAAATTAATAACTGTATTAAAAAATACACCAAAAATTTGGACTGCTGTACAGGAACAAAAAATTCCTTACTCCATAATCGAAATTGTCCTTAGCATAAGCATTCCTACTTCCCACCCTTCTCTATACTGCCTCATTATTCATCCCCCTCCAAAAGAATCTGACTACCAAGCTTGAACACACATATAATAAAATAGCTGGATTCATCAGTAATCTCCCCTATCTAACACACCACTGTCTTTCCCTAAAGAAACTCCACTGGCTTGAACTCCAACACCAAGTCCGCCTGCCGCAGCTCCATCTGACCCATTCTATTCTTCTCCATCCCCTTGTTTGTCCATCTCTGACTAATCTTATCGCCCCTTATATCCCTAAGCGCAACCTACGTAGCTCTGACCAACTCCTATTGTGTATCTCCAAACCTAACAAATGCATTGGTAAGATACTCTGTAGTCACTCTGTCACCTCTGCCTGGAACAAGCTTCCTCTACATATTCGCTCACTTGATAATACCCACAGTTTTAAAATAACATTAAAGGAATATCTGCATACCTCTTGGATTTGCTCCTGCAATGACCCCACGTGAACATTTTCCCCCTTGCCTCTCCCTCAACGGCTTAGATCCCCTCTTCTTCTCTTCCCTTCTTTTATACTTCAGCTACATACCTAACTCAGATTTCTAATCAATCTTCCCTCACCACTAACTCCCCCCATCTATCTCCTCCTCAGCTTCTCCTCCAGTTCTTGTCTCCCCTTAATGTATTACAATACAATGACTGTCCTGCTGAATTCCTTTTTGTCACAAATTATATTAAATCTTTGACTTTCATATTTAGTGTAAAATGTTCCTATGTTTTACTTATAGGTTCTTTTCTTTGTTTTATGTATTTATTCGGTTGCTTTGTATAAAGATCAGTCATACTTTTCCTTTAGTTTTTGTATTAATCAGTGTATTGCTAAATGTTGCAATAGGTTCATAGGTTCATAGGTTCATACTAGGCTATCTGCCCTAGGGCATTTATAAGCCTAGCCAGAGTGTGTGTGGCTTTCACCACCCCTTAGGATGAGAATACTATACCCATTAGTTTGCTGTGCCTCTGTCCAGCAGTGATACAGAGATGATTCCCGGGGTAAACCTACGATCTCCCATCCACTCGTCAAGATTTCTCTTGAACAGAGTCAGTGAGGGGCTCTGCCTCACATGGACTGGGATTCTGTTCCATAGTGTAGGGAGTCTCTGGGTGATGAATCTGTCCCTCCAGCACGTCCTATTTATATCCGTGTTGAGGTTTAAGTCTCTTGCTCTCGTGGCTCTGGTGGATTTGGATTTTTTGAGGTGGAGCATGTCCATTAATTCCGGGTTGGACATGGCCTTGTATGTCAGGCACAGATCACCTCTGAGCAGACGGTATGCGACTGAATAGAGCTGGAGTTTCTTCAGTCGGGCATCGTATGACATATGTTTGAGCCCCTTTATCCTTTTGGTGAGGAACTTTTGGGGTCTTTCCAACTGCTGCAGGTGTCGGGTAAGGTACATTCCAGATGGGGCGTTGTACTCAATCATTGGTCTGATAAGTGAAGAGTACAGGGGTACAATGACCTCTCCTGATCTGGATGTGAATCCCTTCATGATCAGGTGGGCAATGTAGAAGGTCTTCCTAACCACTTTGGCAATGTGAGTGTCAAAAGAGAGGTTACTGTCAACTTGGGTCCCCAGGTCCCTGATAACTTCTTCCGTGTTTAATGGATTACCACCTATGTGGTAATTAGGGGTTACCTTGTTTTTCCCAAAGGGTATGACTATACATTTTTTGGCATTTAGCTTAAGGCCATGGCTCTGGCACCAGTTATCCATTTCTATGAGACCTTTCTGGAGGATGTCTGTGTCTGATGGAGTGTCAATTATGGTGCCCAGTTTGCAGTCATCTGCAAATTTTGTCAGCCACAATACCCCTATGTTTGCCTGCACTTCAGAAAAATAAATGCCGAACACGAGGGGGCCCAGGACTGAGCCCTGTGGGACACCGCTCGTGACTGGCTTAGAGTCTGACATGGCACCAGCAACTCTAACCCTGTGTGTTCTGACCTTGAGCCAGTTTGCAACCCATCTTGTGACATATGGGTTTACATCTAAGCTGGTGAGCTTTTCTATGATGCCCGAGTGGGGTATTGTGTCGAGCAGCTTTTGCTAGGTCAAGGTAGGCTGTGTGAACTGCCTTACCCTCATCAATGGCCTTAGTGACTGTTTCAAAAAAGTCGACCAAGTTCAAGAGGCAGGATCTGCCCTTGACAAAGCCAAATTGGGTAGGATCCAGTGTCTGTAGGTCCCCAATGTCTTTATTTATGAGTTCCATTATGATCCTCTCCATAGCTTTGCAGACAAGGCTCGTCAAGCTTATGGGGCGGTAATTTCCAGGGTCTGTAGAAGCACCGCCTTTGTGGAGTGGGACCACAGTTGCCGTCGCCATTCTTTGGTACGTATCCTGTAGTAAGGCTAAGATTAAACAGCAGCCTTATGTGTGGGTTTAGTTCCTCATTGAGTTCGTAGCACACAGCCGGGGACACCGTCCGGTCCCATTGATGCTGTGTTTTTTGCTTTAGAGAGAGCAGCTCTCACCTGGGCATCTGAGATGTTTGGGAGGCTAGACTCTGGTGGGATAGATATTTCTCCTTTTGGGGGAGGAGGGAGAAATTTGCACTGAACCTGTCTGCCAGTATGTTGGCAATGTCTGTGGGTTCAGTGATTTTTTATCATTTTGGACTAATTCTGAGCATATCTGGGAGTTTCCACCCAGGTTTCTAACATAGCTAAAGAAGGCTTTATGATTGCCTTTTGTGTCATTAGCGATTTTTCTCTCAAATTTGGCCTTGGATGATTTTATGAGTGATCGTAGTTTTTTGCTAGTATTGATCAGAGATGCCTTCCCTTTTAGGGATTTTGCTCTGTCATGTAGTAGCTTTCTCCTCTTGTTGTAGAGTTTGTTTATGGCTGGAGTCCACCAGACCGGGCGCCTGCCTTTGGTGGAAAGGGTCTTGATTTTATTAGGGATTGCTTGATCCATACATTCCTGGAGGTGCTCGTAGAAGGCATTTGTAAGGGTTTCAGCAGCGTGGGTTGTGGTTTCCACTGGCTCGGGGCCTTGAAGGATACCACTCCAGTCTTAAGAAGTGTGAAGTTTGCTTTTGAGAAGTTCTTCACTGTGGTCTTTTTGCTGGGGTGGGGCGGGATGTGGATCTCCAGTGAGATTAATTTATGGTCTGATCTCACCAATGAGGGATATACTTCCGGTGTGGAGCATTTTGTCCCCATGTTTGTGATAATCAGGTCTAGTATATTTTCTCCTCTTGTGGGAATGGTGACTAGTTGTTCCATAGCATTTGAGTTTATGAACTCAAGGAACCTTTGGGCTAGGGTGTTGGGGCTTGAGTAATGTTCCCAGTCTATGTTTGGGTAGTTGAAGTCACCCAATATGATGGTGTTTGGAGAGACATTCATACTCTCCAGTGTCTTCAGGAAGGCTGTGTGGGTTTCCTGAGTTTGAGAAGGTGGTCTGTAGCATGTTACAAACTGTAGGGCAGTTTTACCTATGGTTAATTGCACCTGGATGGTCTCCGATGCTTGATGCGTTGCCACTAACCTGGAGGTGTGGGTATCCTTTATGAATATGGATACTCCCCTCCTTTTGTGGTTCGGTCCAGATTTTGGGGCGGAACGCATGATATGAGGTATAACCTGATAGTGCTGGGGTGCTCTCAGGAGCCTTGAACCAGGTTTCAGTCACAGCACAGACATCGATGTTCTCCATACTGAGGAGGGCTTCGAGGGCATGCATCTTGAGGTTTAGACTTCTGGCACTGAGCAGTATTACCCTTAGTTTTTCTCCATTTTTGTTTTCTAGGGCGGTAGGTTTATCATTTGAGCCTTGCCTAAAAAAGGCACTATGGGGGTGGCAAGAGCCTTTGCCAATATCCGGAAGCCCAGGGGTGACAGGTGCAAGCCGTCCCTTGCAAAGCAGCGTGGCTTGTCAAGCATGTCATCCCAGGCAGACAGACATTGGATCCCCTTAGAATGACACCAGTAATTAAGCCAATTATTAAAGCTGATCATTTTGTCTCTGTAATGTGGCATCATTCTTGGTGAGGGTAGGATACTGCTCAAGGTCAGGGTCATACCGGCCTGGGCTACATAATCTGAGAGCTCCTCTATGTCTCTTTTCATGTAGTCCAGGGAGGTACGTCTCAGGTCGTTCACACCGGCATGGACAATGACTGAATCATACTTGTACTTGCTGGGAGCTTTTCTCCTCAGATCTCTGCTGAAAAAGGGCATGGTGCCCAGTCAGACTAACCTGGTTAACAAATGTCAAGTAAATAAATAAATAAAGAAGCCCAAAAACTACCCATCCCTAAACATCATCATTTTAACCATGCTCCACAAACAGGGCTTTATGTTCTAGAGATAAATCACTTCTCATTATCACCAAAGCAATAATGCAGGAGACTCTGTATTTAACTAATATTACCAAAGCCTGGAACCACATCCCATTAATACTAAAATCAGTCCAAGAGCTAAGCTCTTTCAAAAAATGATTAAACACTTAACTGATGGAGAAATAGCTCTGCTCCTACATTTCCACAGACTAGCTCTGTAACCTATATCTTGTGTTTCTTTTTACTGCCGACTGATCTTGCCAATAGTGCTTCATATTTGTTATTAAAAAGTTTGTCGAAAGTATGTCTTCTGAACCTCAATGAGAGGACAAATGGTTATGACTGCGGTGATAGTGAGAAGCTATCTTTGGAACATAAAACCCTGTTTTGGGCTTCTTCAGTACTGGGGAGCTAATCAAACTCTGGTCACCTCAGTCACAGTCAGGACACAGTTCCTGTGTGCCACAGAGCCAAGCACACTTTGTGTTTTAATTTGCCATTGCACATATTGAGGAAAGTACTAGCAATATCCTCAAAGCCTGCAGCCCTACTAAAAATGTGGAAGTAAGGTTATGTGGGTACAATCAGTGGTAGGACCCACCCTGAGTATGCCTCATATTGACTGATGTGATAGTGTTCAATCTCGCCGTTTGTTCTTACACATGGGTTCGGAGCCGATCCTCGGCTCCGTGTCGGCCGCTTGCAAGCTCTGCATCGAGAAGAAGCTCGAGACAACCTAATACCCACAATCCCCCTCTGCCTTTACCTCAGATCTAGTTTGCCGCTGCTGCGTTCGCATCACTGGGATCTAGCTCGAGCAACTTCAGATAAGAAATAACTTTATTATTGTTATTTTTTGAGAAAAAAATTATTCTAAGTACTTTTTGGTAATATAGTGTATGTGTGTGTGGTAAGGTAGAATTACTCGGTACCGTTTAACTTTATTTAAACTTGTTAGAGTTTTTCGGGCCTTCCACCCCTTACTTGAATTTGACAACCGGACTGACTTATTTATCGGATTCGACCTTTTTTACTGGATTTGTCTCTCTACTGGACTTGACTTTTTTCTCTTCTTTAATATGTCTGAGAAAATTAAATCAGGGTTTAAACGTTGCCAGTGTGGCCAAAAAATGTCAGTTACTGACAACCATAGTTCCTGTGTCTACTGCCTTGGCCCTCTCCACTTACAAGAGGACTGTTCAATTTGTCACTCTTTTAGTGGGAGGGTCATGACAGATAGGCGAGGAAACTCATGGACAGGGGGTTATTAAAACCTTCCTTTCAGGAGGCTCTGGATGCTTCAGACCAGGCATCCAAATCCTCGAAGGAATCGAAGACGTCGGAGCCCAAGTCATCGGCTCCGAGCTCTTCGAGTAAAGTTAGATCACCGGTTCCACAGACTTCGGGGCCGAGTGTTCAACTGTTGTCAGTTCCCGAGCCTCGAGTCTTGGATCCGGTGATGGAGCTCCCTCCCTCGACTCTATTGAGGTCGGCTCCGTCTTCGGTTCCTTCGACCCGTTCTTCTTCTAAGCTCTCCGATGTCGATGTGGATCGTGTGGTGCAGAAGTTATTGGAGCATTCGGCCCTATCCAAACTTATTTCGGTTTCCACCCAGTTGGTGTCGAAACTTGAAGGCCTCCCATTGTCTCCATCCATTCCTCCTCCGAGACCTGTCCAGTCTTTGGAGCCGGAAGAGGTTGATCTTCTGATTGTGGAGCCCTCGGGTCCAGAACCGTCTCTTTCTCGGTCTGTTCCTCTCACCTCGACTCCGTGGACCGGTACCGAGTCTCGGAGCCGACGATCTGTCCTTGGTTCCGGGGCCGAGTCGAACCGACGTTTCGGTTCCGACTCTTCCCTCGGGCCTCGGCGCGGATCGATTCGGCTCCGTCCTCGGGTCGATGCCTTCGGTGCCTGTCTCGGGATTCTTCCCATTTCTTCGGAACTGGGAGATTCTTCGACTCGGGACCCGGGGGCCTTCGATCTCATGAGGAAGGTGTTGTCTACCCAGACAACCACATCAGTAGAAGCAACCTCTCCTCCCCATAAAGGGCCGTTATCCTCCTCTGCACCCACGGCTACATCCAAGCGTCGAGCACCGGTGTCTCAGCCACCCCTGGAGGGTGCCCCCTCTTCCTCGGAGGCTTCTTCGGATGCTCCCCACGAAGAAGTTCCTAGGAAAAGATTGTGTAAGAGGAGACACTTAGATTCTCCACAGGAATCTTTGACATCCGATACTGACTTGGATGAGTCAGAAGGGTCCCCTAAGTCACCTTCAGAAGATGTCTCTTTTTCTGACATATTGGAGATCCTGAAACAGAGAGGTGACTGGCAGTCCCTTCCCCCTTCTGAGGATGAGTCAGTCTTGCTGAAGGCATTTGGTGCTCACCCTTCCTCCTCCTGGGTCACTCCGCCCTTCGATGAATTAATGGAACTTATTGCTCGAAGGGCGTGGGAGGCTCCTGACACAGTGGAACCAGTCCCTAGGAAGCCTAATAAGTATATCACTGCACCCCAGGACAAGGCTTACTTGACAAAAGGAGTTCCAGTGGACGCTATGGTGGTGGCAGCGGCCACGAAAAAGGAGATGTCGGAATCTTCCTCATCTGTCCATCCCCCTAATAAAGATTCTAGGACGATGGACAGGTATGGGAAGCGCATTTTTAGTTCAGCGGCTTTTTCCATGCGATCCCTGAACTATTTGACCCACTTTACACGACTACAGAGGGATCTAGTCAAAGAGTTGGGAGATACCCTCCAGGGTACTACAGATGCTGCTGTCTCAGAGAAAGTGACAGCGCAACTTAATACCCTTACATCCATTGTGAACTCATCCATGAGGCTGATATCTTACGCAGCCGAAGGTTCGAGTAGGGCAGCAGCTTCAGCGATTGCTCTTCGCAGACAATCCTGGATGCGCTTATGTTCATTTGCGGAAGCCTTCAAGTCTTCCTTTACTAACGCCCCATTTGACGGTGCCACTCTTTTTGGCCCCAAAGTAAAGGAGACCCTTACCCGGTGTGAGCAGGAGGGAAAGACTCTGTCTGCTGTCGGAGTCCGTTTTTCCACCCCATCCAGACCGTACCCCAAAGGGCAACGTGGTGGAAAAATGTGGTTTCAAAAACCCCAAGGATCTTTCCCAGGCACACAGGGTGATGCCCTTCTAGAGGCAGAGGAGGGGCAGAGGTGAAGACGCCGCCCTGGCGGCAGAGGGGTCCGCAGAATCAAGGTGACAGGGATACACTCCCTGGTAAACCTTTCCAGCACTCCTGAGAGGAGGCCCGACTGTCCTGCTCTGGAGGCAGTCGGGTCGCTAGCTTTATACCCTCAGGCCTGGCAAAACATAACTACAGACAAGTGGGTAAAAAGCATGGTTACCAGAGGTTACAATATACCATTTCTATCCTATCCCATTCCAAAGAAAAGACTCCCAGATGTGCCGCCCCATCTGCGAGAGCCAGCAGCTGTAGAAATTTCAAAGCTGCTAGAAAAAAGAGTCATCCAACCAGTCCGAGCGGACCAAAGAGGATTCGGAACTTACTCAAGGTTCTTTTTAGTTCCAAAGAAAACAGGGGACTGGAGGCCCATTCTGGACCTAAGCGACCTCAATACCTTCGTCAAGAAAGAAAAGTTCCGAATGGTAACGCTTCAATCGA
This sequence comes from Protopterus annectens, assembly GCF_019279795.1. Taxonomy (NCBI): domain Eukaryota; kingdom Metazoa; phylum Chordata; order Ceratodontiformes; family Protopteridae; genus Protopterus; species Protopterus annectens. The sequence goes on along the minus strand of NC_056730.1, from coordinate 1,093,496,558 downwards.
TCCTTCCATTCTTACAGAAGGACGACTGGATGTGCTCAATAGATCTGAAGGATGCATACTACCACATCAAAATGGCCAGGGCATCCAGAGATCATTTGCGCTTCCGGCTGGGTGCCAGTCACTTTCAGTTTGAGCCCTGCCCTTTGGTCTGACCTCAGCCCCAGGGTCTTCACCAAATGCATGGCAGTGGTAGCGTCTCACTTGAGACGCCTAGGATTCCAGGTGTTTCCGTATCTGGACGACTGGCTCCTTTCTGCCACCACCCAGCGTCAACTAGTACAGGCCAGAGACTACACTCTTCAACTGTGTGTTCACCTCGGAATTTCCGTAAACTTCGGAAAATCCTTACTACAGCCATCACAGCGTATCTTATTCATAGGAGCGAATTAGATACACATCAGTTAATTCTAAGACTTCCTCCAGAAAGGATACTTTCACTTCAGACTCACATACGTCTTCTTCTTTTGTCCAGGAAATCCCCAGCAAAACTGGTACTGAAGGTTTTGGGGCTCATGTCAGCTTCTCTTATTGCAATACCCTTGGGAAGACTGCACATGAGAGTCCTACAATGGCTACTGTTTGCACAATGGTCGTTCCAACAACTACCTCTGACACACGAGATTCTTATAACGAACACATGCAAATCACACCTAAACTGGTGGCTTCAGACTTGCAACCTTTCCAAGGGGAGACCATTTGTGCTACCCACACCGACAGCTACAGTGACCACGGACGCTTCCCTGATAGGGTGGGGGGGCATATTTCAGGGACAGACAGTCCAAGGCGAATGGACCAATTTAGAGTACAATCTGCACATCAATGTTCTAGAGTTGAGGGCAGTGTTTCTAGCATTGCAACACTTTGCTCCCCTTCTTCCTCTGGGAACTATTGCAGTTCAGACGGACAACATGTCTGTAGTCTGGTACATAAACAAGCAAGGGGGAACCAAGTCCTATCAGCTATGCAGAGAGGCCATGAGAATCTGGCAATGGGCGGAGTCCACGGGTCGCTTTCTGATAGCAACGCACATCCCGGGTCATCCAACGTCATAGCCGACAGGCTGAGCAGAGCAATACTGTTACCGCACGAGTGGTCCCTAAAACAGTCAGTTGCGAAAAAGATTTTTCGCACGTGGGGCCAGCCTTCCTGCGATCTGTTTGCGTCTCCAATGAACGCCAAATGCAGGAGCTACTTTGCCCTATTACCCCCTCCAGGGGAAGTCCCCAGGGATGCACTGATTCACGATTGGCCCCCGGGTCTCCTGTACGCATTTCCTCCCTTCCCCCTGATCTCAAAGTTTCTCCAGAAAGCCAACAACCTACACAGGACAATAATCCTCATTGCCCCATTCTGGTCTCGTCAAATTTGGTTCCCCTTCCTCATGACACACTGCATTCGGGGACCCTGGATCCTGGACCCAGAGCCAGATCTATTGACTCACTCGTCAGGGGCTCCTCACCCCTCGCTCTTGTCCCTCCATCTAGCAGCTTGGCTGCTCCAATTCTAACTTAGCCAGGTCTGATCTTCTTTCACCTGCAGTTCAGAATATATTAGTGGCTTCTCATAAAGCTTCCACTACTAAAACATATACTAGTAAATGGAAGCGCTTTGTATTCTGGGCAAATACACAACAAGTGGACCCTGTTATAGCTCCTTTGAATAAAATATTAGAGTTTTTAACAGAATTGTTCCATCAGGGTGCTTCTCCTGCCACATTAAGAGTTCAATTGGCTGCCATTTCTAATTTCCATGTGGAAGAATGTGGGGCTCCTGTTATGGCCCACAGACTTTGTAAAGCCTTTTTAAAAGGGTCTTTTCATATTAGACCACCAATTAGATCTCCTACGTCACCTTGGAGTCTAAACTTATTATTATCTAAGTTGATGCTGCCCCCCTTTGAACCAGCCTCCTCTTGCCCATTGAAATTTTTGTCGTGGAAGACTCTCTTTTGGTAGCCATTACATCCGCTAGGCGAGTATCTGAACTTCAAGCTCTCTCCATTAAACACCCTTATTTGATCTTTCACTCTGACAGAGTTTCTCTTCGCACTAATTCATCCTTCCTTCCTAAAGTTTGTTCTATTAACAATATTAATCAGTCCATTGAATTACCCACTTTCTTCAAGAATCACTCCAATAAAATGGAGTATATGTTACACAAATTAGATGTCCACAGACAACTAAGGTTTTACTTGGATAAAACAAAGGATCACAGGAAATCTGATCAACTTTTTGTAGCCTTTGCTGATAACAGAAAAGGAGTAGCGGTTACTAAAAGAACTCTTTCTAAGTGGTTAACTGATTGTATCATCTATGTCTATGATTCTTCAGATCAAACTCTTTTGCACAAACCCAAAGGACATTCCACAAGGTCAGTGTCTACATCCCTGGCTCATGCAGCTCGCCTACCACTAGACGCTATTTGTGCGGCTGCTACTTGGTCTAAACCACATACATTCATTTCTCATTATAAGGTAGACAAGGTTTCTAGGGACAGGGCAACCTTTGGTTCCACTGTGCTCAAGAACATCCTTCCGTGAGTTCCTCAGGAACAAGGAGCTAGGGACGCTACCCATGTGTAAGAACAAACGGCGAGATTGAACACTATCACATATAGAAGTTATGTCCTTACCATAACGTTCCATGTGGAGTGTTCATCTCGCCTTTGTTCTTACATTCCCACCCTCCCACCCTTAGGAAGAACGTTCAGTTTGGTGCCTGGTCTGGGGCATTCTGCTTCTGCATTGCAGTTGTTGTATATATGGTTGACATGTATATATATATATATATATGTATATATATAGACTCTTAGTTTCTGTGCATATGTGATATTGGCATGAGTGTTTCTCTCTCTGACTGCTGGTTTGCTTGCAAACTAGATCTGAGGTAAAGGCAGAGGGGGATTGTGGGTATTAGGTTGTCTCGAGCTTCTTCTCGATGCAGAGCTTGCAAGCGGCCGACACGGAGCCGAGGATCGGCTCCGAACCCATGTGTAAGAATAAAGGCGAGATGAACACTCCACATGGAACGTTATGGTAAGGACATAACTTCTATTTTCTTGCAAAGTTGCAGTTAAGGCCACTGAGCTACTAGGGTGTTCATGTTCAGTCAACGGACCAGTTTATAAATAAAGATGTATAACTTAACAAAGGGAGAATATCTGGATACTGTTTAGAAGTCACAGAAATATACATTAGCATTATACTAACTAGTAAGTCATGACTCAGGCAGTTTTGGCCAGAATTTACTGGTACATTGCTTCATGCATGCAGCAAAGTTTTACTTGTGTATCAAGCATCATGAAAGATGAATATTAGTTCTTCACACAGCTTCATTAATGAATTTCATACATACTCCTGGCATGTAATATTTACATAGCTTACATAAAGTATAAGTTCCTCTTGTAGTTTCAGCACTACCAGCACACTCCTGGCAAAGTAACTCATTGTCTTCTTTAATACAACAAACAGTAAGAGCATGCTGTCATTGACAGGCAGTATCTCATCATGTCTCTGGCCAGCCTGATAGACATGGGCATCCTGAGACAATGTAGCAATTGTCTGATATACTGACAACCACTTACTCCTGAAACAAACAAATACTTTATGTATGAAATTGGAGGCAAGACTCTCACATAAGGACAAATTGAATGCCAGACAGGTTGTCAACACACACACACACACACACACACACACACACACACACACACACACACTTCCTACACTAAATAAGGATACAACACATAAACCTATATATTGGGAGGTACTCACTAGTAACTTACCAAAAGATCAGAGCCCTACCAAATGGAAACCACTTACACACATAACTACAAAAAACAATCACAGGACATAACACACACCAGTGTCTTAACAAATAAGCCCATAAGGCATAATGCAATAAAACCTAATATATTGGTCATACTTGACTCCATTGTGAGACACACAGATGTTCCCCTGACCAGGCTGGATAAGGAGTAGGTTGCAGTTAGCTGACTGTTAGGTACCAGGATTCATCAATTCACTCAAGCTCTCAAGTCACTCAACCACATGTATAGTTACGACTCCATCATAGTCCATGTGGGGGGGGGGGGGGTGAATGACTTGAGACATACCTCACTGGACTATATGAAGAGAGACATGACTGAGCTCTCAGATTGTATCATAGGCAGGTATAAGCCCAGACTTAAGTCGCATTCTACCTTCTCCAAGGATGATGCCACAGTACAAACAAAAAATGATTGACTTTAACAATTGGCGTAGTTTCTGGTGTCAGTCCAAGGGGATCCAATATCTGTCAGCCTGGGAAGACATGGTCGACAGGCCATGCTGCTTCACCAAAGATGGTCTGCACCTGTCTCATCTAGGATTTTGGATATTGGCAAAGGCATTAGCCACCCCTGTTGTGCCTTTTTTAGCAGTGTCAAAATAGCCAACGTCCCAGCATAACAAGGTACTGCTGCTTAATACTAAGAGTCTAAACAAGAAACTGCACTCCTTGGAAGCACTCCTCACTTTGGAAGATGCTGACATCTGTGCAGTCACCAAGACATGGTTCAGAGGTGCGGAAAGCACCCTGGTTGTGCAGGGCTACAATGCCTTCCATACCTTCAGACCCCAAATTGTGCATGAAAGAACCAAAGGAGGAGGAGGAGATGTATCCATCTTCATTAAGGATAAGTACACCTTGAGAGTGGTCAAACAGTATGACTCTCTTGAGCTACTCCATGTCCAATTAACTGTAAGCAAAGCCCCATACCACATCATAGCTAGCTACAAGTCCCTCACCAGGAAACAGGAAAAGCATACCGCATACCTGGACTTTCTGGAGTCACTTGCCATATAGCCCAACACCTTAGTCATGGATGATTTTAATTATCCTACCATCGACTGGGAAACATACATGACCAAAAACATGCTGCCTCAGAGGTTCTTGGACTTTGTCAGTGCAAGTGCTCTGGAACAGCTAGTCAGCACACCCACAAGAGCCTCAAATGTCCTGGACATAGTACTCACTAATATGAGAGGGCATGGTAACCCTCCCATGTGACATCCTCCCTGGTAAGATCGGACCATAAATCAGTCTTGTTCGATGTAATTATAAGACCAGATACCCAATCAAGCTGCTTAAGAATTTCTGTAAGACAAATTACCTCTTATTAAGTGATGGTATAACAAGTTTCAAAGTCCCCTCAATTGCAGATAACATGGATACCTATACAGAGGTGTACACCAATACCCTGTATAACCACTTAAGCAGTTGTATAGAATCAGCTGTACCTGACCAGATTAAAACCAGGTCTTGCCAGAAAACAAGCCACCATTGTGGACCCCTAGTATAAATAGGCTATACAACAAGAGAAAGAAACTAATGTCCAAGAACAAGAGGGAATTGGCTCAGCAGAGGAAGAAATTCATCTCTAGCTTAAATGAACACATTAAAGATCATGCCCAGTCCTCCAAAGCTAATTACAAAGCAAAAATAGCCTACCTAGCTATGTGCTGAACTGGTTGTGGATGGCACCACCCATACTCAGCAGGAGGTAGTAGCCAACCTGCTAGCTGATAGATTTGGAGAAAACTTCACCCTCCGTCCCCTCCAGTCATCCCCAGGGTATACCTGTGACCATTCCTCAGCCTATTATCTCAAAAGAGCAGGTCATCCTGGTGCTCTCCAAAGCCAAAAAAACATGGCATCAGTGGGACCAGACAACAACCCAGGCTGTCTTTTAAACAACTTAAAACATGACCTAACAGACCCACTTGGATCCCTGTTTAACAACAGCCTGAGAACTGGGGCAGAATGGATGACAGCCAACAGTAATCCATCTGCACAAAGGGGGACCATCAACTGACTCTGGGAGTTATAGGCCCATATGATTGACTAGCCTCATCTGCAAGTCCATGGAAAGAATCATTATGGACATTATTAACAAGGAGATAGATAATCTCCAAACTATGGACCCAACCCAGTTTGGATTCATTAAATGTAGATCATGCCTGTTAAACTTGGTTGACTTCTTCAAGAAAGTCACCAAGGCCCTGGGCAAGGGAAAGACAGTGCATACTGCCTATCTTGACCTAGCCAAAGTATTTGACACAATTCCCGACTCAGATATTATAGAAAAACTCTCCCATTTGGGAATTAACCCCTACATTACCAGATGGGTAGCCAACTGGGTCACTGACAGTATGCATACTGTCAAAGTGGGTGACTTCACATCTAGCAAAAGACCAGTCGCTAGTGGCATACCACAGGGTTCTGTGCTGGACCCCTTACTGTTCAGAATTTATTTCTCAGAAGTCCAGGCATAGGGTTATAGGGAATGAAAGAATAAATGAAATTATGTTTAATGGTAAATGTATTTTAACAACAATATTAAGTAAAATCAGATGGTGGTTATGGAAATATGAGTGGACGTCTAATATAGATGAAAATTTAGTATGATTGTGAAAACAGATTTGTATATGTATATATTTGTATATATGTAAATATTTTGTAAGTAAGATTTATTTTTGTATATAAGGGACCCCTACTCTTTTCAATAAGTGGCGAGCAATCTTTTAAATTCATCTGAGCTACCACTAGCTCAGGCAGATGGGGCCTCAGTTTATTGTCTCATCTGAAGGAAGGGTATATACTGGCATTACTAGCTGTTTTGGGATATTTTTGCAATTTATGTACAAGAGCTTGTATCTTCAAAATAGTTCAACATAATTTCGCAACAATACTACTGGCATAATAATATGTAAAGGACCTTTAGACTGGGCTGCTTCCCTAAAAGGCAAAAGAGCAGCTGCATCTTGAAATTTCATAGTAAAACTTAATATTTTATTGACACTTTTATGTGTTAACATATACAAGGAATTACAGATCAGTTTTAATGGGAACACAGAGAAAATAATCTAATTTACATGCATGACAGCATTGCATTAAGTCTACCAACCTAGCTGTCTCCACAGAAGGAGTTTAGTTTTTATTTTTTGGGGGGTGGGTGTTGTGAGGCAAGCTGTGAGTGAAAGCACAAGGAGAGAAGACCAATGTTGAGGGATCAGTGGATAACTTGTCTAGAATGGCAGAGTATGAACAAGTTAGAAGAAATATATTACTATTATTTCTTTCACAGTCTTCACTATCAGATACTGGAGGTGTACGCAAAAGGTGACCATCTTAGGAAAATGGTGAGAAGGCATGCTGTGTTTATATCACTAAGATGATGAACTATATTATGGTAGCAATTTTCTCTTTTCATTCATCCCAATCTATCATCAGATGATCTTACAAGATGTATACTGATGTTCTTCGTGTTTCACTGTTGCAGTCATTACATTTGGGTTATCTGCCTGCAGGTAGCCCTCAGCCAGCCTGAATATCAAAGTCTTGGATTCCTGCATCGGATGCTGTCTCTTCTTCCATGATGTCAGGTCGTCAGGGGTATAAAATATGCAGCCGACACCATTACATCAGTCTTTCTTGCTGTGCTATGCCTGAAACAGAAGCAGTTTGCAACTGTCGGTCGGCCGACTCCTGAAATTTTCGTTTTCGAGTTTCAGAACCGAAGTCTGCAAAAAAGCTAAGTACCTCATTGGGGATCCTTTTTCTTGCTCTTAACCAATATCAGAAAAAGTTAACAATTGTATTACCTATGGAAAGCAAATACTTCATAAAGATTTTCATTCGTACTGCATTCCTTGCTTAGGCCCAGACCACGACATCCCTCGCTGTCGGTTTTGTGCCTTATTCAACCCCCAGACTATTCATCTTCGGTTTCTTTTTGCAGCAAATGATTTTGGTGCTCAGTTTAACTTATCCAGAAATGGCTTCGGTAAGTTATCCGACTACAGACATAAAAAAAAACGTAAAGACAGACAGAGACAGATCACATAGGTCCAAAGCTGCCGACGATGCTTCCGTTAAGCTAGTCGCCAGTTCGCCAGTACTCAATGAGGCACTTTTGCAGCCCCTGATACCCGCGATTTCAGATTTGCAGGCCTCTACTGAGACCCATTCGGAGTCTGGTATGCCGCGAGATGCTTCTTTGACTATGGAACCTGTGTATGTCTCTACCTTGGATGGGTTCGGAACCGCTGTACAGGCACTGGCTTCTGAGGGTGTATTCAGGCCTACTGACTTGCATTTCAAACTGATGCCATCTTCTTCTTCAAGGCCTAAAACTCGACCCACGCCTAGAAAACCAATGTCCAAACTGCATGGTCAGGCCTATATGCCTAAAAAATAAATGATAAGAATGGCTGAAGACCTTATTACTTTAATTAGGGGAAGCCAGCCTTCACCCTGTAAGAGACCTAGAAATGATTTTCCTTTTGATTCTTCTGATCAAGATTCTGAAATTTCTGTTTCTTCTGATTACCAGGATTTGCCCTTATCTACCTATGAGGATTCTGATGCAGAGGATTCCATTGCCTCTGCTTCCCCTCCAGAAGATTTTTCTTTTGGTGAAACCTTGCACACTCTTAGGGAGCATTTCCATTGGGAAAGCCAGGATTACTCTGACTCCAAAAAGAGGCTTAGGTAATTCTTACTCCTCCCTCAACACAGGCCTCTAGCTATCCCTTCTGTCCTGGACATTGTAGATGATGCCTTCTTGGAATCTAGCCTGGCTCCAGACACTTTACCTCCAGCTCCTAGGAAGCCTGACAGGTATTACAGAGTACCTGGCTCTCACAAGTTCCTCTTCAAGAATCCTACTGCGAACCCAGATACCATTTCCCAAGGACCTAAAGGCATTAAGGCTACTACTGCCAAAAACCCTACCCCCTCTGATAGACATTCCAAGCCCTTGGACAGATAGGGTAAGAAGGCATACACTTCTGCTACTTTGGCCATTAGGGCCTTAAACTGCCAGTTTCATATGTTAAAGTAGGAGCAGCATATTATGGGATTACTTAAACAGAAAATTATGTTGATTCCTGACTGTGCTGAAAATAAAGAATTACAGGATTTAATGCATTCTGCTGAACAAGGTGGTAAACATAATTTGCAATGTGGTTTTGACTCCTTAGAAGCATCTTGCAGGGCTGCTGTCACTGGGTCTGTACTTAGAAGGCATGCTTGACTTAAGGAGCAAAATTTGCCGAATCATGTTAAAGCTAAATTACTGGATGCTCCCTTAAACCAAGACCGCCTGTTTGGCAACAAAGCAGAAGAAGTCCTTAAAAAGATGGAGGAAAAAGCTAAATCTATGCAAACTGTTAAAGATTTCCTGCAAGTACAGCCTCCCAGATTTAGCAGGCATTGGCCTTCTAAGAATTGGTCCTTTCCTGCCTCTTCCAGGCCTTCTCAGTCCAAACCCAGGAACAGCAGACCACCTAGGCTACAGTCTCAAGGTACTCACAGGCCTAAGTAGTGGGGGGCTCCCACTTCCAAAGCTGGAAGTAGTAAGACACCCCCCTATGGAAAAATGTCACAATGACTTAACCTTAAACCTTCCAAGCCCAGTTTAACTACCTGCTCCCTTAGGAGGAAAGATTTCCCTGCATGCAAAAAACTGGGAAGTCATTACCCAGGACCAATGGGTTTTAAATATAGTTTTCCAAGGATACAAATTCCACTTCACACCTTACCAACCCCAAATGTTTGGTCAGACCTACCCCCAAATCAGTGGGCAGAGGCTCAACAGTAGGTTTTCTCTCTTCTAAGCATCAGGGCTGTTCAACCTGTCCCAGCAGAAGAAAGGGGACAAGGTTTTTACTCAAGACCTTTCCTGGTACCCAGAAAAGACAGCTCCTGATATCCTATCCTGGACCTTTCTATTCTAAGCATCTTTTTGGTAATCCCAAAATTCAAAATGCTAACACTTCAACAGCTGCTTCCTATGCTAGGCAAAGATGCCTGGTTGGCAACCTTAGACTTAACGGAAGCTTACCTGCACATTCCAATAAGGGAATCCTGCAGGAAATACCTATGCTTCAGAGCAGGCTCCATGCACTATCAGTTCTCTGCACTTCCCTTTGGCTTATCTACTGCGCCCAGGGTATTCACAAAGTGTCTAGCTCCAGTCATTGCATTTTGCAGGCAAAGAAATATTCAAATATACACATACCTGGACGATTGTCTAATTCAGGCAGAAAGCCAGGACATGCTACTAAAACATCTGGCATTTGTAAAGAAACTTCTAACCTCACTGGGGTATACCATAAACGAAAAGAAATCTCATCTAGTACCCTGCCAACACATTGTATTCCTGGGAGCAAGCTTGAACACAACTTCCCAGATGGCTTACCTCACGCCAGAGAAACAAGTTTATTTGACAGCCTACTTCAAACTACTGGCCACAAAGACCCAGCTATCTGCAAGGAAAATCCTGCAAGCCCTGGGGTTCATGGCCTCTTTCATTCTACTAATTCCATATGCAAGACTGCATATGAGGAAACTACAATGGTCTCTAAAACGCCTATGGTGTCAACATTCTCAGGATCTGGAATCAATGATTTCTATCATTCCTTGTATAAAGACAGAGTTCCTTTGGTGGGCAGAGGATTGCTACCACAACAAGGGGTTCCCATTCACTCTATCCCTGTCGCCCAAACCCTAACAACAGATGCATCAGACTATGCATGGGGGGCTCATTTGGCAGGGCAGTGCATTCAGGGCAAATGGAACCTGAGTCAGATGCACCTGCATATCAATCAGAAAGAAATGTTAGCTGTACAGAATTCCCTGACAGCCTTCAAGGGCCACATTCTTCCCGGACAATTATTGGTAAAGACAAACAACACCACTGTTATATGGTACATAATCAAGCAGTGGGGAACCCACTCGTACCCTCTCTGCAGACTAGCCATGGCTCTGTGGAATACAGCCTTGAGCTACCAAGTGCACTTACAAGCTCAATTCCTGCCAGGCAAGCTAAAGTCATTGGCAGATGACCTAAGCAGAAATCTCATGGACCCACATGAGTGGAAACTGGAACTAAAGATAGTCAACCTTTTGAGAAACAAATGGGGGAATCCAGAGATAGACCTGTTTGCCTCCCCTCAGAACTACCAATTGGACAAATTCTGCACAAGGGCTTCCCACAGTCAAGCTTGGAAAGTGGATGCCCTGTCCTTCACCTGGGAAAGCCTCTCAGTTTATGTCTTTCCCCCTCTGCCTCTCCTCTTGAAAGTTCTGCTAAAGATCAAACAGGACAAACCAAGGACCATACTGATTGCACCAGACTGGCCATGCCAACACTGGTACCCCCTCTTGTGCAGTATGTCACTGCTGGAACCATGGCACCTGCCAGACCCCTTCCCTGCTGTCCCAGCAGGAGGGCCAGATTCTGCACCCTCAACTTCAAACCCTGAACCTTGCAGCCTGGCTAATTCCTTGAGCTCTCCAATAACACCCCTGAGTAAGCAGGTGCTAGATGTCATTCTGGAGGCAAGGAGGCCTAGTACTAGAAAATCCTATGCTAAAAAGTGGAAAAGATACTGTTCCTGGAGCCAGACTCAGGGGATGGGCACAACGGTGCCCAGCTTAACGCATATTCTTCAGTACTTAACAGAGATGCTCCACAAGGGCCTTTCCTTCTCGTCAATTAAAATTCACGCCTCGGCCATTTCAGCTCATTATAATACTGAACCACCCCTCTTCTCTCACCCCCTGCTAAAGCAATTCCTTAGAGGGGCCAAAAATTTAAGACCACCCAGGAGAGCCCCTACTCCAGCCTAGGACCTTAACTTTGTATTGGAAAAGCTCACTCTACCTCCTTTTGAGCCAGCTACAACTGCAGAGTTGAAATTCCTTTCTTGGAAAACAGCCTTCCTTCTAGCCATCACTTCAGCAAGAAGAGTTTCTGAATTACAGGCCCTCATGGCAGTGAAGCCATTCATCATCTTCCATGCAGACAGGGTGTCCCTCAGGACCAATCCTTCCTTTATGCCCAAGGTGTTGTCTAGTGTGGCCCTTAATCAGTCCATTCATTTGCCAACTTTTTTTCCTAAATCCACAAAACAGAGGAGAATGAATACTGCACTCTTTGGACGTGCACAGGCAACTTAGATTTTATTTGGACAGGACTAAGCCTCTCAGAAAATCTGAACAGCTGCTAGCTGGCTTTGTTGCAGGGGCAGAGGGGAAGGCCATTTCAAAGCAAACCATTTCTAAGTGGATAGCCCATTGCATTCATTTCTGCTATAAGCACCATGGAAAACCTACCCCACAGGGGATAAGATCACATTCCACTAGGGCTGCATCTATCTCTACAACCTTTCTCAGAGGTGCCCCTACCAGGGACATCCTAGAAGCTGCTACCTGGAGCTCTGTACATACCTTCACCAAGCATTACCACATGCCTATTTTTTCTAAATCCAGAGCTGGTTTTGCCACTGCAGTTTTGCAGGACTTAATAGCTGGTCCTAATGATCTCTAACTTCCTCCTCCCTTCCTTAGCTTTGGGAATCAACCCAAATGTAATGACTGCAACAGTGAAACACGAAGAACATAGTACAGTTGTGTACACTTACCGTAAATGTAGATGTTCAAGTGTATTCACTGTTGCAGTCCTGGTTGCCTTCCCTCCAGCCTCCTGATTTCTTGTTTAGTGTATTTCAGCTTTCTAGTGTATTTGCTTTTTGTTGGAGGTGTAACCTAACATATAATTGCTTTCCGTTATGGGGGCACTTGACATCTGGGTCAAGAAAACTGATGTAATGGCATCGGCTGCATGTTTTATACCCCTGACGACCTGACGTCATGGAAGAAGAGGCAGCATCTGATGCAGGAATCCAAGACTTTGATATTCAGACCGGCTGAGGGCTACCTGCAGGCAGATAACCCAAATGTAATGACTGCAACAGTGAATTCACTCTAACATCTACATTTATGGTAAGTGTACACAACTGTACTTTTTTTTTGGGGGGGGGGTGGACTGCAACATTATGGATTATATTATCTACTTTAGAGGTGTTTGTTGTCTTCACATCTCCCAACAACTATCTACTGTGTCCACATTGTGGCCCAGCAAGAAACGGAATCTGGACCATTGCTTCCTTTTCTGTGCTAATTTGTGGAATCATCTTTCTAAATTAACCACCTCCTCAAAGGGAAAACTGCTTTCTGGTAAATGGATTCTAGAAATGAGCCCAGGTATATAATCCTTTTTGAAGGAACAAGGTTTGATTTTTGGAATGTTGTATGAGAGCCTTAGACATAGGAAATATTCTATAGTGAAATAAAGGGTACTTTCTACCTCTTCTTCGGACAGTTGCTGGAGGAGGCAGTAATCTTAAGTATGGGTAAATGTGAATGCCATTTGCCCTACAGTACACAAATTACTGTAGCCAGGCAATTTATAAAGACCCCTTGAGCAGTAGCCAGTCCAAAGATTGAGGCAAATAGATAGTGGGATCCTCTGCTTCAGATTTGAAAAAAAAAGTACCCTTGTGTATTTGTGGATAGATAGACATGTTGGGGATTTAAGATGGATGTTATTGAACTTTGACAGACCCAAAAGGGGTATCCAAGGCCCTGCTTTTGGGGAAACTAAGTACAGTCAGTTGTTTTTTCACTTTCAAGGATACCTGCTCTGTTATTCTTATAGAAAATAACTTTCTATCAGAATGGGAGGAAAATACATGGCTCAAATGGGGTTTAAATAGCTAGCTTATACCATTATTTTATTTATTTATTTTATTTTATTTTACATTTGTTGACCGGGCTAGTCTAACTGGATATATGTCCATTTTCAGTAGAGGCTCGGGGAGAAAAGCTCCAAGCATCGGCAGTGATAAAGCATACAATATATATCAATAGTAAAATGAGTTATAGTACATTGTTTAAATTGTAGGTATGATAAACATGTACAGAGTTCTTTAGTGTGTTTAAGCCAAGATCAAATATAGAGAACAAATAAACAACATTTGAGAGCTAAAAAAAATATATGGAGATTCCAAAAATTATTATTATTTTTTTTTTTTTTGAAGAAATCTTTATTACAGGTAGGCAACATAGAACAGTGGAGTAGAGAAGCATTGGGAGAGCAAGAAGGGGAAATGAGACATCAGTCAGGGTTAGAGCAGGGACAAAGCCAGCGAGTTTTAAGATATTCTTTAAGATGTTTTTTTTAAAAAGCAGTGTGAAAGCAAGGGTAGAAAGTTCACTAGGAAGCTGGTTCCAGGTTTTTTCCACTGTGTTGGTGAAAAGTGGGTCCCCAGCTTTGTTGTTGAATTTAATAGTGGAAACTATAAGCTTATTAGCTGAGCGTAGTGTTGCAAGATTTTTATAGGGAGTAATCAGATTAGTGAGGATAGGGGTATTATTAGGGTGGTGAAGGATCTTTTGGGTGATAAGAAGTTGTTGACAAAGTAGTTGGTTCTGCAGTTCTAACCATCCCAGTTGTTTTAGGTTGTGACAGTGGTGAGTTCTAAAGGGGGTGCCAGTGGCAAATCGGGCTATGTTATTGTAACTGGTTGAAAGTTTGGAAAGGTTGTTTTTAGAAAGATTGGTTTATATTGCAGAAACATAGAACAGAGTAGAGATCAGGTGGGTCTGGGCAATAGTGGTTCTGGCTATAGGGGTAAGGAAGGGTTTGATTTTATAAAGGGTGCCTAGTTTTGTTGACAGACTTTATAGTAGTATTAATATGGTCATCATAGCTAAGGTTGTTGTCAATTGTTATTCCCAGGAGATGAGTTGTAGTGTCAGGGGATATATTAGTTCCATTGTTAGAGGTTACTGTGAAGTGAAGTTGTGATGACTTTTTAGTAGGAGCAAACAGCAATAATTTTGTTTTTTGGGGGTTCAGAAGGAAGCAGTGTTGCGTGAACCAGTTTTCAACAGTGTTAAATACTGTCTGGGTGAGGGTCTGGAGTGAGGTTATGGACTTGGCTGAACATATTAAAGTAGAGTCATCTGCATATTGTACGCAGGTGGCTTGAGGAACTTTTGCATGTAGATCATTAATAAACAGTGAAAAGAGAAGCGGGCCTAAAATTGAGCCTTGTGGTACTCCTATGTTCACAGGGAGGAGTGTAGAAAGATTTTTATCCCAAAGCACTGCTTGCTGTCTGTTTTCTAAATAAGATTTAAACCAGTGTACTGCTTGTGGGTCCAGTGATTGGACTTTTAGTACATCAATAAGCATGTGATGGTTAACCACATCAAAGGCTTTTGAAAGGTCAATAAATAGTGCAGAGGAAAGAGAGTTATTGTTACGATTTTTGTTTATGCAGTCAGAAAAGGATAGCAGGACAGTTGTTGTGCTATGGAAAGGTCTAAAGCCATGCTAGCAGTTGGCAAGTAAATTATTATGGAGAAAGGTGGTCAAGTAGTTGTCTATGGATGCATTTTTCCATTATTTTAGCTATTGGAGAGAGTAAGGTGATTGGTCGAAAGTTGGAAAGCTCAGTAGATGTCCCACCTTTATGTAGAGGGATGATATGGGAGACTTTCCATATAGAAGTGATTGTGCTTTCCAAAATTGTTCTATTTATAAGGATGGAGATGGGATATGCAATGGTTTTAGCTGTGATTTGTAGGTATTGGGGTGCATGGTTTGAGGTTTTTGAAGGAGGTTGCAAATGAGGGATGTAGGTACAGGTTGTATATGAAAGGTTGGAGCTGGACTATTCATGGTGTTTAATGGGGAGGTGGTAATGTATTAGCTAGGGTTTGAATGGCTTCAGTAAAATAGTTATTAAAGGCATCAGGAATTTGCTTAGAGTTATGGTTGAATCCTGATGGTGCAGGAGTTTTAGAATGGCCTGGCTGAAGTAGTTTGTTGATGCCTGACCAGAACTTTTGTGGTTTTTGTTGGTGGGTTTGTTGGAGGTGAAGGTAATAGTTTTTTTGTCTTGTAGAATGTCTTTTTTGGTGGCATTTCTTAACTGTTTAAAATAAAGGTGATCTGATGAACTTTTAGAGGCTCTCCATTTGGACCACAATTTATTTCTTAAGAGGATCTTTTGCCTAGTTTGTTTTGTGAGCCATGGGGCAATTTTGGTACTTTTTCGGGAAGAGCAATATGGGGGCATGGTAATCTAGGATTTGTAGGAATCTAGTATTAAAGTAGGTCACTGCTTCATCAAGTTGAAGATGATACATTGGTGAGCAGTCACATGCTTTCAGTTCATTTTGGAAGGTCTCTGGTTTAAAGTTTTTTTTAGAACGGGAGGTTTTAAAAATATTAGTATTAGGGCTATGAACTCTTTGTTTAATAATATAGGTTAGAGCATGGTCACTAATATCATCTGGAAGGGTTCCTGGTTTATAAGTATCAAGATGGCTGTTTAGAAGGATCCAGTCTAGGGTAGTTTCCTTGCTGCTTGGTTTATGGATTCTAATAGGTGTGGTTATTATTCATGAGAATCCGTAAAGATTTATGTGATTGATATGATTAGGGGAGCTACAGGTTGCCCAGTCTATATTAAAGTCACCTAGCACAATGGTTTCCTGAGGTAGGTGGGTAGAGAGGCAACTAAGTATGTTTTCAAGAGTATTGATATTGTTTCCAGGGGGGAGATAGGAACAAATTAGATAGATAGCTTTAGAGTTGTTGATTTGAAGTTTAGCAGTAAGGATTTCTGCATTAGTATTTGAGGGCAGGAGCACATTGAAGAGTGAAACTTGGAGTTCTGATTTATACAAAATGGCTACACCTCCACCCTTTTTGGTTTTGAAGTCACATCTCAGGATATTATACCCAGGAGGGGTAATTTCATGGTCCTGAGTTAGGGGCTTTAGCCATGTCTCTATAATACAGAGAATATTGATTGCATGCACTTCTAAGAGTGCATGTAGGTGGGTAATTTTATTGTTAATGCTATGGATGTTGAGGTGAGCTATCAAGAGGGAGTTAGATGGTCTTTTTGGGGTAATGGTAGCATGAGATGTTAGGTTGTTTGGGTTACTGGGAACACCTGTATTGGGGACGGGGTTTGGATGAATATCACCATCTAATAGGGGCTGTTTTTGAGGATATTGTATTAACTTTAGGATTTTGTAGCAGTATGGGGTTTTCTTGTCATGGAAGTAAGTAACATGGGTAGATATGTGGTACTTTGGAAATATGTAGGTAGAAGTGGAGGTTATATTAATGTGGCTGAGGGGAGTGTATGTGAGAAACTGGTAGAGTTTGCTGGTAGGGGTGGTGGTGTTCAGGAAGAGAAAAATGTTCAAAGAAGGTTAGTGTGTATGGAAGAGTAAGAGAAACTAGAATAGTAGTTAAGAGTAGTAGGTTTGTATGAATATATTTGTGTGTTAGGGCCATTTGGATGTGAAGGTAAGGTGGTAGAGTAAGTTGAGATAAGGTGTCCAGTATATGTTAAAATAGAGGTGGGAGAAAGGAGAGAGTGCTGTAAGAGGTAAAGTTGGTTGAGAGAAGAAGTGTACAATACAATAAAATGGAGGTGGGTGTAGGAGAGAAGGCTGTATAATGTTAGCAGTACAGGATGAAGTAGAGTGGAGAGGTTAGGGTGTGGACTTAAAATGTAAAAACTGATTAAGGAAATTGAGGTTGGGGTGGGGTTAAGTAGAAGTAGTCTGTGATAGGGTGATAAGTGGAGGGGGTGTGGCTGTAGAAGTATAAGGCTAACAGCACTGAGGGTGGGTGGGAATTGGGGATAGGGTAGGGGAGTGGAGTGAGCCCGCAGGGCAAACAGAGCAGCTAGAGGAGAAACAATCAGCAAAGCTGGTTACTGAAGGTAAGTTAGGTAAGTCTAAAGTGGGAATGAGCAGAGATAAGTAAAGAGTCTATTAGAAAAACAGGAGGGTGTAGCAAGTTAAAATTAAGGGTAAAGTGTGAGGTTTAAGAGTAGTTCAAGGTCATTAGAAATATAGAGTAATAAAAGCAGAATAACAGATGGATAAGCAGGAAAATAAAGGATGGGATAGGGGTGCCACCTACTGGACAAAGATAGTATTATAGGCAATTCAGTAGGGGGTTAGCTAGTGTCAGATTAGGAAAGGGGAAGTTAGTAAGAGGGATACTATGAGGTGGTGGAGGTGTTGTGGTTACAGGGTAGATAGTTGGGGGGGTAAAGGCTGCTGGCTGTCCAGGCTCGGAGCGTGCTTTAGAACCCCTGAAGCAACAGTGGATGGTAGTAGGCTTTACAGGCAGGACATATATAACATACTTTCTTGTTTCCCTGAGAGAGGGAGCAGGGAATAGAGGCTGAGAGATGAAACCACAGTTTATTTATTGGACTTGGCAGATTAAGAAAATTGATGGAATCGTGGTAGCCAATAGCACTAGGGGCACGTCTGCTATTACAGCCTTACTCAGAGGAGTCACTACCAAGGCTACTTTTAGAAACAGTTACTTGGTCATCTCTCCATACCTTCTCAAAATATTACAAGCTGGATTTTTCATCTCAAGCAAAAGCAGGGTTTGCTGTGGCCATTTTACAGGGCTTGATGCAAACCCAGTTCATTCCATCCACTTTTCTTCTCTTAACAGCTCTGTTATCATTTTTGTAGTCAGGACTACACCAACAGTGATCTGAATAAATAATTTGGTAAATTTGTGCAAGAAATTATAACAGTGTATTTTCATGTAGATCACTGATGCAGTAATATTTCCTCTCCCACTATCGCCTATTTCACTACAAAGTATCCTGAATAAGGGTGTGTACCCAATCCTTATTCTAGCATTTTTCCTTCCCCTTCAAAGGGCCCTGAGCCTCCTCAAGTCTAAGTAGCATTTGAGGAAACTTATTTCTCATTCCTCTCCTTAATATGCTAGTTGAGGATATACTCTGTTCTACTTACAGTTGTCTCAGGACCTGACCTTTAGCCTTTACTGTGCAGGGCCTTATTCCTTGGCCAAAAAAGCTCTGGTGTGAATGGATGTCAGTTTTATAATGGAGATGTACTGATGTGCCTTGTTAAGAAAAGGAGAGTCTGTATTATATTCTCGAAAGCCGACAACGTTGATTCTGACATTGTCGGCACAAGAATATCGACCGCTCAGAATCTCGAGTGTGTAAACGGAAATCTCCGTAAGGGGAGATTTCTGTTTACTGCAATGCAGTGCGGTCTTGGAGTTGGTATATTTAAGTAGCGGGGGGTGCAGGGGTACTTTTTTCTTTTTTTTTTGTCTTTTTATAAGGTCGACGTTTGAAGACATCAACTGTATGGTGTCGACCATATGTTGCTCGATGTTTTCAACCATCAATCTTATAATATAGACCCGAAAAGGATGCTGACCTCAGGAAGTCAAAACATCAGTGCCTTCTCTGGCTGAAATTTCAGTAATAAGAATTACTGTAACAGTGATCTATTGAAACATCTGCTATTATGGTAAATTCTTAAACAACTGCACCATATACATCTCTTCTGAACAGAATTAATGCCAAGTCTTGTAAGTTAGTTGAACTTAACTAAGATGGTGCTAAATGCTATAGCTGTAGGATTCATAAACATTACATTTGTGCTCCATATGCCCTTGTATTTCACAGAATCAAAAACACTGTTTCTGTTTTAAAGTATGTCTAACTGCGCAGCATGGTTCTTTCTTAATAGTCTAGCTGATCAACTAATTATATATTTTGTAATAATTTCTGGATGCTTCACACATGAATGAGGAAGTGAATTAAAATGTTATTTTACAGATATAAAATATATGTTCATGTTATCTGACCTGCAAGACCATCTGAGTGGATAATTCATGGAATATTCTCTTTCATAAAAATGTTCTGAATTTTCTGTCCTAGCTGGCATATCATAAAGGCATGTTCCAGGGCTAAGATGGTCAATCAGCCTGTGTGAGTTATTCATTTTGACAATATCCACTGAGCAAGCATAATTGGTAAGACAGAAAAACAAAAAATACAGAGTACACTGACTGGACATTGGTAACTGCTAGAGAGGATCATCAAGTAGTAATTTTTTTTGAAAACCTCTCAACAACTACAATGTCAAGAAGGCCAAAAGGTAGGGATTCAAGAAGACAGAGTCTTAAATCATTGAGGTAGCAAAAGAAGGCCGCCTTCTGAATATTATAGTCCAAGTGATAATGTTTTGTGTGGGTATAAACCAATGACCAAGTAGCCATAAGAAGTGTCTACAAATGGAGACATTTGTAAAGCATGCAATGGAAGCAGTCTGTGAGGGAGCTGTCAGTTTAGTGCCTAATGGCAAAACACAATACAGCAATCCACTTGGAAAAGATTTGCTTAGCAACTGCAAGTCCCTATCCATCAATAGTAAAGGCAATAAACAACTGTTCCAACCTTCTGAATTTATATACACTTCTTCAGTTAAAGCCCTAGCTAGTGATGTGCATACATTGTATGAAAAGTTCTTTCTCCCCTGGATTCAGTTTAAGGATATTTCAGAAGCCACCTGTGGGAGAAAGTGTGAGTTAATCCTGGGGGACAGTCATTCTTTATAAAACAACATACAGATATTCTATGGCACCTTGTTGTAATTTTGAGGCCCATAACTGCGAGTCCTGAAATAGTGGGGAAAAACAGCAAATGTAAAGGAGCACAGCAAATGTGAAAAGTTGCTGCACCCCTTTTATTATTTTTTATATACATTGGAGTATTTTCTTTCATCTATGATGCAGCAGTCTCAGGGTTATGTAAGATGGTTGTGCAGCCTAGATGAAAGAAAATACTCCAATGTACCATAATCTTAGACCATTGGACTTATTGTGCAAAAAAAGATTTTATATGTACTAAGTCTTGCCATTCTGAAGATCACATTTGTGTTTCTCAGTATTTCACACATTTACAATTTTCTCCAGATAAGAACTTGAAGTTCAGAGATTCAGTAAACAGAGGTAATGGCCATCAAGAAGTCAGTATTCCAAGATTCACTTCAGAGACATTCAGAGGGTCCCTGAGCAATATGGCAACATAATTTTGGAGCTGTTTTTCTGCTTTGTAGAAAAAGTAAACAACAGCAGAAGTGAATAAAAAGAATGGCTAGTGGTGAAAATTACATTACAGATCCCAGAGGCTCTCAGAAATTTTAAAACAAAATGGAAAGAAAATGGATCTAATCACTCAAATGCTGACATGGAAGCAGTAGGATTTCAGAAAAAATGAGAAAAAGAGTAGAACATGCCTTCTAAGTTGAAGAACAAGATGTAAAAAAATGGAGCAATGAATTACAAACACAAGCTTCTTCCCTATAACTTTTCTTGTCCTCTATCTTCTACCTGTAAATATCAGCCTACCTTTTGTTGACCAACCTGCCTATTCATGGCCCCATCTCAGACATTTGGCTAGTGATGAGGTACAAGTCAACTAATGGAAATGCCTTCATTTCTGCAGGTTGAAGTTCGTGGTCCCTAAACCCTACCCTGGTAACTTGATATCCATTCAGCCAAGACAGGGCCTGCAGATGTTGACCCACAGGCATTTGCGCTGATTCCAGCTTCAGCCCTAGAATGTTTGAGTGTACACCATAGACTATTGTGCTGCTTGCTGTTCCACCTGGCCACTGCTAGGTGTCAACAGTGCTTCAGAACTTCATCCCCCAGGATGGAAGAACCAGAGTTGGTCACTCACTTCCACCCTCCTTGATGTGCTTCTGCAGTGCCCAGGTTACTTGTCTCACTAGTTAATCAGGAGTTGTCTGGATAACAGTTACAGCTTTATTCTTATCTGACATGGAGCTTGCACATGCAGACATAAAAGCTGTAATAGCTGATGTCATGAAATTTGAAAACAGAAAATAAAAAGATTGATATGGAAACCAGGTGAAACAGAAATCAGAATAGGAAGAAAAGAGTTTACTTTATAGGAATCTCAAAGCTGTGGCCAAATAAAAGTTGAACAAGTGGGTCACAGAAAAGCTAGAAAGTGTGCTGAGAGATAACAGAGGAAATACGTCTGCAGATTGGAATAACATACAGGGTTGAGAGAAGAATGTACAAATCCAAGGTACAGAACAATAATGAATCCTGGAAGAAACCAAAAGAAAAATAAAGGTTCAGGTGGAAAACAAGCAAATAATTGTGCTCAACTTCTCTGCTGAGTTGTATCAAAGAAGGATGGATGGTGCAGTGGTGCAGCGGATTGTGCTGTCACCTCACAGCAAGAGGTTCTCTGGTTTGATTCTTGGCGGGGGTGCCTTCTGTGCAGTCTGCATGTCCTCCCTGCATTCATGTGGGTTTCCTTCAGGTGCTGTGATTTCCTCCCATGTTACAAAGACATGCATCTGGAGCATTTCTCCCTGGGCTTCTGCTGAAAATTGGTTTATTCCAAGTCAGACTTTCCTAGTAAACAAATGATAAATAAATAAATGTCATACAATGTTATCAGAAATGCCACGCGACAATTGAGGGAAAGGGGGATTAATTTTGTGATACTGATCTCTGTTTTTTTTTTTATGGTATGACTGGGGAGAATATTGCTTTTCTTTCAGAAAGTTGCTGAATTTCTGATAGGCCTAGAAAGCCAGATGAAGAAGCAGGGAGGATGGCCAAAGAGCAATAAAAGCTACATTGACTAACAAGCCTAGAGAAGGCAGATGTTAAACTGCATTCTCCTGCTGCTTCCACTTTTACTAAAAAAGGAAGAAACCAGTCTGAATTTAGAATGGTTGCAGTGAATAGTAACGATCTAGCAGTGAGACACAGGAATCACGTAGTGACTAATTGAAAAGTGGAATTATTACTTCAGCAGAACAAAGAACAGGTAGAGAAAAAAAACAGGAAGAGACAGCAGTAAGACTAAAGAATACTGTATGCATGAAGGTTAAATGAAAAGGACTGGGTGGCTATATTAATGGAGCAAGAAAGATGAAAAGAAACACTTCTCTGTACAATGGAAAAGCAAATGGATCTGCAAAGCGAGGAAGGAACTGTCAGCAAAGAATACGTGGAGTTGAATACCCAAGGGCTGGAACATACTGACTGCTCTTGTGGATACTGAAGACAGAGAGAGAGAGAGAGAGAGATATGCAGTCATACAGAAAATAAACACAAACGTGCATACATAACTAGAGTAGTGAGACATACTCTTGGTGAAAATGGGCTTGCAGCAGCATGCCCTAAGATGAACAAATTGGTTGAAGAATAAGATTCTTAAGGAACTACGCTTTGATGGTGATTGTACTTCTGGTACTTTTTACTTCAATAAAGTATGACCTTCTAGAATCTGATCTTCGACTACGTTAATTTTTTGCCACCACGGTGAGCAGAGCTCCTTAGCCGAGCCACATTTACGTTGTTTTGCCTGTTTTTTCTGTGTGTTTCATCTTTGATTTCTAGCTGCCACACTAGCGGTTCCTCTCACCAGGCGACCTGACCAGCCGGAACTACGACCTGTATACAAAGCCTTTCTAAAGGCTTTACTCAGCCTTCAACCACAAGCACTCAGGTATGCATAGCCTTTCTCAAGGCTTTACCGGTAGCCCAGCTTCTTCACTGACATCCCACCATATCTTTATTAAGGCAGCCTACCTGGTCATCCATTTGTTCTTGGCTTCCCTAGGGTATTTTATTTGTGGACATTTTTCCTCCTCTGCATAGGAGCTTGAATACCCAGGTCCCACAGACAATCATTTTCCTGCTGGACAAAGTATAGTTGTATAAGAACTTAACATAACAGTAAATGTCCTACTGATCACTGTTGCAGTATTTCTAATATATGGGTTCTCACCACTGAGTGTGACCAGGGTACCAAAGATTTACTTTCCCTAGGTCGTATGTCTGACACATAACTCAGCTCATATGCATTGGGGTATAGAGACAAATATATGAACATAGATCCTAAGACATCCAAGCCAGTGGTCTGAAGACTACTGAGAGAAATGAGTGGTCAGCTAGGAAGGGTGTAGCTCAAATTGGTAAGAAGACTCTCCCACACCATGTAACAGAGCAAATGTTAGAGCAAGGGAGAGAGGAAAATGAGGACTGAAATGAGGTAGAGAAGAGGCGATGGTGGGTAGGATGGAATACTGCAACAGAGATCAGTAGGGTGTCTACTGTTATGGTAAGTTCTTACACAGCTAAACTATGTCATGACTGAAATCACTGCTGCAGTATTCCTGATGTATGGGTGATTTCCAGAACTGAAGAAGGAAGGAAGGGTATTTGGCTATTGCATAAAAGAGTTCTCCAGCAGTCTGGACAGGATTGACATAGCAAAGACTTCCCTTGACCTAGATAAAGCATCAGTCTTGGAGTGTTGGGAAAGGGGTTTACAGAGGACCAAGTGGCCATGTCCAAGATAGACCTGGAGTCTATTCCTTTGTGGAAAGCCCCTGACAAAGCCACTGCTCTAGTGAAATGTGCTTTAGGCCAGGAAGGCAAGGACTTACCATAGTGTGAGCAGCAGAAAGAAATATCCTTAGTAATCCAGGCTGTGATAGATAAGTATCCTTACTAATCCAGGTTGTGATAGATTGTTTAGAGACTGGCTGGCCCAGCTTCGTGATCATAAAAGAAACAAATAGCTGGTCAGTCTTTCTGAAGGATTTAGTTTTGTCCAGGTAAAATCTCAATTGCATGTGAATGTCTATAGAATGTAAGATCCTTTCCCTCTGTTTTGAAGATTGGGAAAGAAAGTGGGAAGACGAATAGCCTGACAGCTTATTCACTACTTTGGGCATGAAGGATATATTACCCTAAGATTCACTCTGTCTTTTTGAAAAATAAGAAAAGGGGGAATGGCCATGAGAGCTTGCAATTCACAAATTCTCCTGGCACAGATGAGAGACAAGAGGAGGATTTTTCCAGGTACAGAATTTAGGGAAGCTGGTTCAAAGAGAGGCAAAGTAAGCTTTTCTAAATCAAATTAAGATCCCAATGGGGTGAGATGGGTTTCCTTGGTGGGTTAAGATGCAGGGCTCCCCTGAGGAAGAGCTTGAGCTCCAGTCTAGCCATAAGTGAAGGGCTAATAAGGAGGCAGGTATTGATCACTGACAGGTGAGCTTTTATGAAAAAGGAGGCCAAGCCTGATCAAAGAAGTTTGTAGATATACTGCAGTTCAGCAGGAACCTGTGATAAGAGTGGATCCTTATTACATTTACTGCACCAACAGGAAAATCTTTTCCACTTAGCAATGTAAGATTTTATAGTAGTGGGTTTCCTAGCCTCTTGTAGGACTTGTACAGACTATTCTCAACAGAGGTGTCTTTAAGGAATTAAAATCCTGTCATCCATAGGATCAGTCTGAGAGATGGAATAGCTGGATGGAGCAGCGATCCTTTCTGATTAGTTATCAGGTCGGGCCGAAGAGGAATTCTCTTATAATTTCCATTTGCCAAGTGAAATAGCAGGTGAAACCAATGTTACAAGCAAAAACGAACCAGTAGAAACATTCCCCACTTTATTAAAATGAGCATCCACTTTAAAACACACCCATTTTAAATAAAAAAAATTACATATCATACAACACAGCCAACCAATAAAAAATACCAGTCAATTACAGTTAAAATTAGTGCAGCATCAAATACTTTTTAAATAAAACTGGTTTCAAACTAACTGCATTATTTAACCCAGTGGGTGCATCAGCTTTTAATCTCAAAATCCAAGAGTATTCTATATTCTCTAGTGGATTATTTATGTCACCCCCCCCCCATATTTTTATGTATTACTTTAATGACTCTAAACCTAAATAAGTGATTTGGGCCACTATGTGCAACATGACTGGCATTTTCTATTGGTTGGCTGTGTCATATGATATGTGATTTTTTTATTTAAAATGTGTATGTTTTAAGATGTTATTGTAGCACTGAAGAAGGGGTAACCTGAAAGCTTTGCTTGTTTTTCAAAGTGGATGCTCATTTTAATAAAGTGGAGAACATTTCTGCTGGTTCGTTTTTGCTTGTGGCTTGTTGGACTTTTATCGAACACAGTTCACCACAGTGGTATTATTTTGTTTTGTTTTATTGAAACCAATGTTACCTCAGCCAAAATGGTGCCAGTGAAAGGAGTTTGGCTGCTTCCTTTTATGCTTTGTGAATAATTTTTTGAAGAAGAGGCAGTGGGGGAAAGGTATAGAGGAACTTTCCTGTCCACTGGAAAGAGAAGGCATCCATCCTCCCTGCTGTGGAGCAAGGGTCCCTGGTGCAGAACTGAGGGAGCAAATGGTTGTTTAGTGAAGCAAAGAGGTCTGTCTGAGGAGTGCCACACTGAAGGGTGATATTGTGGAAGACCTCTCTGTTCAAAGTCTAGTCATGGGGTCTTCCAGGGAGTATCTTAAGCAGTCTGCTACATTGTCCTGAGAAGGGCTATATGTGGCTGTGAGTGTGATATTCATTTGAGTTTCCAAGTTCCATGCCTCCTGTGCTAACCTGTACAGTTGGTAAGACCTGGTGCATCTCTATTTGTTTATGTACACATGACTGTGGTGTTTGTTTTGTCTGTGTACACTTGAAGTAGACTGGGTTTCCAAAAGTGGGCAAATATCAGAACGCTTGCAGAATATTTAAAAAACGTGCCTATTACTGGCCCTTTGTCTCCTCATTATTTGTGGCTTTGTCCAGATTTCTTGCTCTAAAAGGTTTAGAGGGATGGTCACTCTCCCTCTGCCTCAGCTAGTCTTCCTGCAGATTGTCACCATTTCAGGTAAACATATTTTGAAACTTTATAGCACCTTTAAAGATAAACCAACATGTATCTAATGGGCGGGTGTGATCTAGCTGTAAAAGATTGTTCCATTTCTTTATAATGAGTCGTTTTTTGTACTGGAAGCAACATAAAAAAAACTTTCATAATATCCATGAGTCATATAATATGAGCACATATAGTCCTGCAGTCAACTAAAAAAAAAAGCTTTTAACCACAGGGCCTTCATATAATCAATGTAATCACATTTTGTTCCTGTTATAGGCCAGGCCATATTAGTTGGAATTTCGTTGCTTCTTGAAAATATTTTTGTTGAATAATTTTGTAGTGCATGGAGCATGGTGATTATGCTCCGATATCTGGAAAAAGATAAATCAGTTAAATGATACTATAGTGCGAGACCTGATCTTAACAAATGTTAAGCACACCCTGCTTAACTTGTTATGGTTGGATCTTGTGCTAGGTAGTCAAATCTGTCATTATTGATCACCAAATGACAACAGCAGAATAAAAAAAGAGATTTATTTTTGCCTGCAGTTTGTGATGGTAATGTGTCCCTGACTTGCTCTTATAAAATAAGAAATTTTCTAGAATAACATAATTTGTGTTACCCTGCATTTTCTAAAGGATACTGAAACTCAAATGTATGTCATTATGACGTCAATCCTCAGTGATCTGTCAGAAAACCACAGATTTTTTGAGGAACAGACCAAACATATAAGGCAAAAATCTGGACAACTGAGAGGCATGGCAAGGTGAGTTTAAACATGAGAGTGTGTTGCACTGTCTTCCTGACAATGTTCACTAAGGGCTTTATAGCTTTCAAAACCAGCAAAATGCTTTGTGATTTCTTTATCTGTAAGCAGTAGTACATGAAGCAGATAAAGCTCCATAAACTACAAAGAATTATGATCAGGTTTCTGATCATAACCTTTTATTTTGTGTTGTCAGTATGGATGCCACTTTCTTAAGGTTAATTTCTTGGCATCTATGTCTCAAACATATAATACAGATCATAATCCTCTATGTTATGGTAACTTCCCAGAGTTTTATAAACTAATTTATGTTTAACTGAGATTGAAGTTTGTCATTCTGCTGATTTAAAATTCTAGTCAAGTGAGTGATTGGAAAAGTTGTGATCAAATGAGATAAGTTAGACATTATAGAAATCGAAAGTCAACCAGTGTTCACTATCCAAATTTACAAAAAACTGTGATAAGCTCTGTATTCTATTATCTGTATTACCAATATTAACCATGATGCCTGACCAAAATAGTTGTTAAGTTATGCTATATCCACTGTAACTCCATCTGGAAGAAATAAGGATTTTATTAATATGCTGTCCTGTATCAGATGGATTCATGTTTCTTTGTAACCAATCTTTAAGCATAAAAGATGCCCACAGAAAACAAAAGGCATGCTTGAATTTCACTTTTTAGCACATATAGCAAGTTTTTAAATTTTTCATGCTAACTTCTATCAGTCAGCAATGTTCAGTACAAACTCATAATAACAGTAGTAAATATATCAGCATATATAGGATTTTTCTTAACTTTCTGTTTATAATTCATGCAAATTTGTATAATTTCAGTACCTTCTGATCTAGACACTTTGTATGCTCTTTGATTTGAGGATGAGATCAGCACACCCAAGGAATGCAGGAATACTCCCTCAAAATAAATTTCAACAAATCCTTCTCACTTTTACATACCATTTATGATTGAGGACTATATGGTCTAGGATGAATTCCCCCTGAAAATGAGGCCATGTTCCTTTCAGAACTACTTAAATAGAAAGAGGATGAGACATTTACCTGAATTGCTGTGGTGTCCTTTTGGTCATCTGTAGCCCCTGACATCCCCAAAGAAGAAGAAGCTGTCCAAGTAGATGGCAGAGAGGGACATGTTTGAAATAACTACTGATGTCCCATTGCAGCTCAAGAGTATAGGCCATGGTGAGATAGCTTTGTGTCCCTGGACTTTACATCTAATTTTCTTAAGGCATCTGACAAAGTCCTGCTGGAGGCTGTCATACCAAAGGAACAGTGCATGCCCCACATGATCCAGTCATTAGGGTTCTCTTTCTAGTTTGGATGTCACATCCTGAATATCCATTGCTGAAGTACAGTTTATCTCTGAAAGAGAAGATGTGTTGCCAACTATACTTATTAAGGAGGACATTACTGGCCATGAGGTGGCAGTCCTATCCTGAGGCTTGGAATTATAAGAAGGATGTCTGTTCAAAAAGGATGTAAAAAATGTGGAACATAGATGCCATGCATGTGTCCAGATCCCAGACATCAGGTTAGTCCATCCTCTAACCAATTCCCAAGCTGTCCTTGAGCATTGGATCAGTTTGTCTAAAGAGTTTCTACAGGCCTTATGAAACATGCATCCAAGTAGCTCAGCACTTGTCTTATAAGCATATCCCTTGTCTTATAAGCATTCTCTTTGCAGGTCAAGCACTCCTATATTATACAAATCTCTCACTAGCAAAACCCCCCAGGAGTGCCCACTTCCCTGCTAAGCCCACTACTTTTCTGTCTCATACCAACTCATAAATCTTTCTAGCATGTCGAAGGGTCAGATGCTGGCGTCCTCTCCTGCCCAGTTGGTGAATGTGGGAATTCTGAGACAATGTTACAATTGCCTCATGTACACGGACAACCCTCTCCTCCTCCCACGTAACACTAACACTTGCAAGAGATGCAGCTATTTAGCCAAACTGGAGGCTGAGCTCTCTCAACTCAGGACTGGCAAGACCAGGCAGGAGGAGAAGGCAACTACACACACCACAATACCAGTCTCACATAACTCAACCACACCACTGAATCAAACACATAAACACACTAAGACATACTCGGAGGCTCTGAATAAAAATTTACCTAAACAGCAGAGGCCTCCAAAGCAGACACCCAAGCAACTGCAAACTCAATACACCACACAAACAACACATAAACAACAAAATCAGTGTGCAAAGCAGTCACTGCCCTTAAGGCCAAATACAACACCAAACATACTTGTCATAGGTGACTCCATAGTCAGACACACTGACGTCCCACTCACCAGGCTGAGCAAGGAGAAGGTCACGGTAAGCTGCCTATCGGGTGCTAGAATCCGCCACATAACACAAGCACTCGGGTCACTCCACGGCAAGTACAAGTATGACACAGTCATTGTCCATGCTGGTGTGAACGACCTGAGACGTACCTCCCTGGACTACATGAAAAGAGACATAGAGGAGCTCTCTGATTATGTAGCCCAGGCAGGTATGACCCTGACCCTGAGCAGTATCCTTCCTTCACCAAGAATGATGCCACAATATAGTGACAAGATGATCAGCTTTAACAATTGGCTTAATTTCTGGTGTCATTCAAAGGGGATCCAGTGCCTGTCTGCCTGGGATGACATGCTCGACAAGCCACGCTGCTTCGCAAGGGACGGCTTGCACCTGTCACCCCTGGGATTCCGGATATTGGCTAAGGCTCTTGCCACCCCATAGTGCCTTTTTTAGGCAAGGCTCAAATTCTAAACCTACCACCCTAGAAAACAAAAACGTGAAGAAACTAAGGGTAATGCTGCTCAATGCCAGAAGTCTAAATCTCAAAATGCACGCACTCGAGGCCCTTCTCAGTATGGAGAACATCGATGTCTGTGCTGTGACTGAAACCTGGTTCAAGGCTCCTGAGAGCACCCCGGCACTATCAGGTTTCATCTCATATCATGCGTTCCGGCCCCAAAACCCAGACCACACCACAAAAGGAGGGGGTGTATCCATATTCATCAAGGATACCCACACCTCCAGGTTGGTGGCTATGCACGAAGCATCGGAAACCATCCAGGTGCAATTAACCATAGGCAAAACTGCTCTACAATTTGTAGCATGCTACAGGCCACCCTCTCAAACTCAGGAAACTCACACAGCCTTCCTGAAGACACTGGAGGGTATAAATGTATCACCAAACACCATCATATTGGGTGACTTCAACTACCCGAATATAGACTGGGAACATTACTCAAGCCCAAACTTTCTAGCCCAAAGGTTCCTGGAGTTCATAAATTCAAATGCCATGGAACAACTAGTCACCGTCCCCACAAAAGGAGAAAATATACTAGATCTCATCATCATGAACATGGGGACAAAATGCTCCACGCCGGAAGTATATCCCTCATTGGTGAGATCAGATCATAAACTAATCTCACTAGAAATCCACATCCCGCCCCCACCCCAAACAAAAAAGACCACAGTGAAGAACTTCTCTAAAGCAAACTTCACACTACTCAAGACAGGTGTGGTATCCTGCAAGGCCCCCGAGCCAATGGAAACCACAACCCAAGCTGTGGAAGCCCTTACAAATGCCTTCTATGAACACCTTCAGGACTGCATGGATCAGGCAATCCCAAATAAAACCAAGACTCTTTCCACCAAGGGCAAACGTCCAGTCTGGTGGACCCCAGCCATAAACAAACTTTACAATAAGAGGAGAAAGCTATTACATGATAGAGCAAAATCCCAAAAAGGGAAGGCATCTTTGATCAGCACTAGCAAGAAACTACGATCCCTCATAAAATCATCCAAGGCCAACTTTGAGAGAAAAATTGCCATAGATTCAAAAGACAATCATAAGGCCTTCTTCAGCTATGTCAGAAACCTGGGTGGAAACTCCCAGATATGCTCAGAATTAGTCCAAAATGATACAAAATCACTGAACCCACAGACATTGCCAACATACTGGCAGACAGGTTCAGCGCAAACTTCACCCCCCTCTCCCCACCAAAAGGAGAGATAACTATCCCAACTGAGAGTAGCCTCCCAGACATCTCAAATGCGCAGGTGAAAGCTGCTCTCTCTAAAGCTAAAAACACAGCATCAATGGGACCGGATGGGGTCCCCGGCTGTGTGCTACATGAACTCAATGAAGAACTAAACCCACACATAAGGCAGCTGTTTAATCTTAGCCTCACCACAGGATATGTGCCCAAGGAGTGGCGTACGGCAACTGTGGTCCCACTCCACAAAGGCAGTGCCTCTACGGACCCTGGTAATTACCGCCCCATAAGCTTAACAAGCCTGGTCTGCAAAGCTATGGAGAGGATCATAATGGAACTCATAAACAAGGACATAGGGGACTTGCAGACCTTGGACCCAACCCAGTTTGGCTTTGTCAAGGGCAGATCTTGCCTTTTGAACTTGGTCGACTTCGAAACAGTCACCAAGGCCATTGATGAGGGGAAGGCAGTCCATACAGCCTACCTTGACCTTGCAAAAGCTTTCGACACAATACCCCACTCGGGCATTATAGAGAAACTTACCAGCTTAAATGTAAACCCATATGTCACAAGATGGGTTGCAAACTGGCTAAAGGACAGAACCCACAGGGTTAGAGTTGCTGGAGCCATGTCAGACTCCAAGCCGGTTACAAGTGGAGTCCCACAGGGCTCAGTCCTTGGCCCCTATTGTTCGGCATCTACTTCTCAGAAGTACAGGCAAACATAG
Source organism: Protopterus annectens (assembly GCF_019279795.1). Classification (NCBI taxonomy): domain Eukaryota; kingdom Metazoa; phylum Chordata; order Ceratodontiformes; family Protopteridae; genus Protopterus; species Protopterus annectens. The sequence goes on along the minus strand of NC_056730.1, from coordinate 1,093,464,596 downwards.
GAGGACTATGGCTGACAAAGTTTGTGGATGACTGCAAACTGGGTGCCATAGTGGATAGTACATCGGACACAGACATCCTTCAGAGGGGTCTCACGGAAACTGATAGCTGGTGCCAGAGCCATGGCCTGAAGTTAAACGCAAAAAAGTGTATAGTCATACCCTTCGGGAAAAACAAGGTAACCCCAAGCTACCATATAGGTGGCAACCCACTAAGCACAGAAGAGGTTATCAGGGACCTGGGGACCCAGGTTGACAGTGGCCTCTCGTTTGAAGCTCACGTTGCTAAAGTGGTTCGAAAGACCTTCTACATTGCCCACCTGATCATGAAGGGATTCACATCCAGATCAAGTGAGGTCATTGTTCCCTGTACTCTTCACTTATCAGACCAATGATCGAGTACAATGCCCCATTCGGGATGTATCTCACCCGACACCTGCAGCAATTGGAGAGACCCCAAAAGTTCCTCACCAAAAGGATAAAGGGACTCCAAAACCTGTCATATGCTGCCAGACTGAAGAAACTCCAACTCTATTCAGTTGCATACCGTCTGCTCAGAGGTGACCTGTGCCTGACATACAAGGCCATGACCAACCCGGAATTAATGGACATGCTCCACCTCAAAAAATCCAAATCCACCAAAACCACTAGAGCAAGAGACTTAAACCTTAGCACGGATATAAATGGGACGTGCTGGAGGGATAGATTTATCACCCAGAGACTCCCCATGCTGTGGAATAAAATCCCGGTCCATGTGAGGCAGAGCACCTTGCTGGCTCTGTTCAAGAGAAATCTTGACTGGTGGATGGGAGATCGTAGGTTTACCCCGGGAATCATCTCTGTGTCACTACTGGACAGAGGCACAACAAACTAATGGGCACAGTATTTCTAACATAAGGGGCAGCGTAAGCCACATAACTTTGGGCTAGGCTTATAAATGCCCTAGGGCAGTTAGCCTAGTATAAACCTATGAACCTATGAACCTAAGTGCAGATCTCTATGTGCCTGGAGTCCCTTCAAGAGGGAGTGTGCCTCTGAAAAGGTATTGAGAGAAACTCCTCTGACAGTGAAGGGAAAACATTGTATTAGTCTTCCTAATGTTTTCCCTTGGATTATGATAGAAACACATAAGACGGTTGCTTTTCCCACACAGAAAATCTCATTTAGAGAGATGCTTTGTAAAATGAAAGAGCATTTAATGTGGGGCATGTGAAGAAGATACTTTGAGCTACTGGCCCTGGATATTATGCAGCTATTCCTCTTTTTTTCTGATGGTCTCTGGAGGATACCTTCCAACAAGACAGGCTCTGAATCTCCATGCTGTTAAGAAACAAGGTAGATTTTATAGGGTCTAAGAGCTGTATAAATACTGGAGTCCATATTGGTTCCAAAGTGACAAGAAGCAGGATGCTACACAGCTGCCATTCTGTCTTCAGGGCCATTGTCAGACACACATGACAAACTACAATTTTTTTTCTCCTACAGCATCTCAGAGACAAGCTTGGAGAGGTGCCTAATTTGGACCTGAAGACAAAACTAAAAAAATAAATGTAGTTTTGATGCTGTTGATACAGCATTCATTGTGGCTGTTATGAGTTTTGAAATTAGAAGGCATGCCTGACTGAGCCTAAAACTGCCGCCAGATGATGTTAAAGTTCAGCTTCATAGGGACCCACCAGACAAGGAGATGCTCTCTGAGAACACATGAATGAAGTCTTTGAGAAGATGGAGAAAAGAGGCAAAAGTATGCGGAATATAAAGCAACTCTTGCAGAAGAAGTATATCAACTCAAATAACAAAACACCAAAAAAATGGAAGAAGCTTTAAATAGCTATTCAAACTGATACAGTTTCAAAAATCAGAGCTCAAACTAAAGAAGAGGCTCACTGAATATGAGACTGCTCAAGAAGAGCTATTTCAACATATGGTAGACTTGGAGAAGAGAAGACATAGAGAAAACTTGAGATTTTCTGTTGTACCAGAGAAACTGGAAGAGACAGTCTATATTAATTTTATGAATGCACAAATAAGCAACTGGACTGATATTCCACAGCATGATTGGTTAACTGAAAGGGCATATGATGTGTATGCTCCAAACCTGGCCATGAGAAGCCAGCCTAGACCTGTACAAGCAAAGATACAATCATGCCAGCAGAAAGGGTTGATCCTGACAAAACTGTGACAGAAAGGCAAACTATTAAAAATTGGAGAGAGAACCATGCAAGGAAAATGATTATCCATTGCATACCAGGCAGAAGAGAAGCAAATTTATCCCAGCAATCAGGGAATGTTGAGAGGCAGGTGTGAGATTCAATCTGCTGTATCCAGCTGTCTTCAGAATATTTTTTCCTGGAGGATCAAAGTCATTTTTGATGCAGAACATGCTAAGGAGGAAATACAAAAGTTTGTCCAACAAAATGTGAGCCATCAAACAGAAGGGGACTCTGCTTCTCATTCTTCTGATAAAGACCATAGAGAGAGACTGTGCCAGTGAAACCGCTTGCAGTGTCCCAAAGGAAAATGCTTGACAGACAGAAAAAAGCATGGGAATTGACTAGAAGAATCAGGAGTACTTTGGACTTGAACTGGAGTTTGGGGTTGGGAGATGGAGATGAACAGGAAGACAAGAAAGATTGAAATAAGTAAACAAATTTGGGACTATAAAGCATCAGTCATATTTGTGAAGTATGGCTTTACAAGAAAATGTTTCTGAGAAAGACTGACCTTTTGTTGACTTTGTTACACTTGTGGCTGGACTGAAAGGCATATACCTCACTTCATGTCATTAATGTTTGGGTGGACACTAAAAGGGAAAAATGGTAAGTTCTTAACAGTATTTGAATAAAACATTTCATGATGTAAATTGCATGTTATACAGTAAAGCATTTTTCAGTGATTGATGTATGTGATAAAAATACAAAACAAGTACTTTTTCTTTTTTGGATGTAAGAACTGTAGGCATAACAGCATAAAAAGAGAATAAAGGCTGGACAGAAATGTTTCCAAGTTAATATGATGTAATCACAGGCTATTGGGGCTGGGGGATGGCTTGCACAAGTGTACTGATTATGATATATGTAGAGTTGAGATGTTTTCTCTTGCTTTTGCATGGGCGAATGTCTGGATGAATGCCCTTAGCTTAATCTAGTAACAAGTTTCTTGTGTGCACATGTGTGCTGCAGAAGTGAGAGAACACTGCAGATGTGGTGAAAAGTTTTTCTTTAGCAAATAAATGTTCATTGTGAGTTGAGAAGTTGGCAGCTGTGCATTCTATTCTTATGTTTCCATGGAGACAAGCTGACTAATTCCAGGTAATAAAACTCAAGAGTCCTGGACATTGTTTGCTGAAAGAAACATAAAACTAAAAGGTACACGGCTAAGCAGCTTAGTGAAAAACAAAATTTGAAATTATAGGAAGTGAATAAGAGATAATTTTTCTGAAACGTACATACCTTAATACATTTATTAGAATAGTATATTTTCTTAAGACTAAAAATGTATGTTTTCTGAAAGCATACACTCTATTATTTACATCTGTCAGGGAAATATAGATGTGACAAGAGCAAATAGCAATTAGTGTAATTAGGAACACAGGCTCTAACATGAGATTTAGCATGGATAACCTTAATTTTAGGTTATGTAATGCGTATGGGTGCAGCTGGCAATTTCAGACAAGTTTTCCTATCATGAGGGTAAACTTCATTATTTGAAAATGTACATAGCTTTGCATGTTTGTTTTTTTTTTTTAGCTAAATAGGTTATGGGGGTATTTGTGTTTTTGTTTCAGGGTTTTCATTAAATAAGAAATCCACATCCCAGATGAAAGCTGTAATGACCATCAGACCCAGCTTTATATAAGCCCATTTCAATTTTAAGCCATGATTGTAAACTGATTATGTCCATAATAGCTAAAAGAATGGAAAACGTATGGATGAAATTGATAGATATGAATCAATGTGTTTTTTGTGGAGGGGAGACAAACATTTGACATCATTAATAGAATAATGATGATCCAGGGGGAAGCAGAATATAAGAAAATACATCTATTTTTGTTGGGCCTTAATGTAGTAAAACAATTGATAGAGTAAGCTGGGATTATATGATTAGGAAAGTGGAAGCATTTGCATTCCCTGATACAGTAAGGTTAATTGGTAGCATATATAAGGGATTAGAGGCAAAAATTAAAATTTGAGGGGGTCCTCTTTGAAAAATTGTATCTGAACATAGGAACCAGGTAGGGGTGTCCTCTTTCCCCTTTATTATTTGCATTATATTTAGAGCCATTGGCATATAAAATAATGTACTCAGAAATTCAAGGATATAATTGGTATGGCAATGAAGAAAAGTTGACTTTATTTGCAGATGATATTATTTTGTACCCGATAAAAGCAGTAAAGGACACCTCAGTGCTGTGTAACATTTTGAGATAATTTCAAGTCTTTTCAAGTTATAAAATTAACGAAGATAAAACAAAGGTTATAGCTGTAAATTACATACCCACAGATGAATTGGTTCAGCAATACTCATATTTATGGGGACACAATAAAATGACGTATTTAGGAATATGGATTACAAAGGATTCTGTTATGGCAGCTTTGGATATGTAGGAAGAGACTAAACAAAAGATGATACAAAAACTGAGAAACAGGAAGCTTTTGTTTTTGAATATGGATAGTAAGAAGCAGTGAAAACATTTTAGTCCCTTTAATTTTATGTATATGTCAGACATATTTTTATCAAACAGAGGAGAAGTTGTAGACAATAATTAATTGAAAGTGGAAGGATTTTATCTGGGAGGGGAAAAGAGCAAGGGTCTAGTGGGATAAATTAATAATTCCAATAGAATAAGGTGGTTTAGGATTACTAATTTGAGGGGATATTTTAGAGCTACACATTTACGTTTCAGATTGCATAACAGAAACAGAAAGCTATAATTCAAAGTGGAAAGGGATGATGATGACAAAGTGGGGGGGGGGCAGATATGAGGAGGAAGTAGGATTTTGGAGAATATCAACACCAATTTAGAATATTATATTCATAAAGTAGTAGAAAGTACTGTAAGAACTAAACCAACATGAGAATGAAAAGTGGAGATTTTGCTGATAGGGATGACTGCAATTAGGGGTACAGTGAATAGGCAAGGGAGGGCTGGAATTTACCAGGGAAATCAGGATATTGGGAGCAAATACCTAGGAAGGGAAAGGTAATAGAATGGGAAATGGCCAAGAAGACATTTGGACTGCAGGCTACAGACTGCCTTCCTGATCAGGGATTGATAACAGAATATAGGCAAAGAGAAAGGGTAGGGGAACCCTAAGTGAAACACTTGCTCTTCTAGAGTGTTTAACTGAATCTAGAACAGAAGCTGCTGTTAAAGGGGGTAATTAGTAGGGTATACACAATTTTGCACAACAACTGTATTAATAAATCAGAAGAGGTTAGAAAAGATTGGGAAGAAAGACTGGATATGCAATTCACAAAGAAGCAATGAGATGACATATGTGTGGCTCACAAATATGCAAAAAGCCTAGAGGATTTAGGATTTTTGTTTAGAAGTGTTTGCATAGGTATTTTATCCCCCAAGCAGACTTCAAACAATTTTTTCTCAGGTTGATAGCAAATGTTGGGGGTGTGATGGGGAAGTGAGGTAAATGGAAACATGATTTTGGAAGTGTAGTAGGTTGGCAGATTAAAAATTCCTTACAGAGTACTCTGTCAGAAATATTGGGTGAGTAAATGAATGTAACTAAGGAAATTATTTTTTTGAGCTGGGATATAGGATCTGAATTGCCTAGACATATTAAGGCCTTGTTAGGATTAATTCTGGTGGCTGACAGAAATGCAGTTCCAAGGAAATGGAAAACAAAGTCTAAAGCAAATATATTTCAAGTGTTGACTATTGTAACAGAGATAAAAGAACCAGAAGTGGGATCTTTAAAAAAGGGTAGCAGCAAATTACATAGAAAAAAATGGAAATTGTGGGAACAATACATGCAAAATAATATTTTGGAGGAGGTGTAAGGTTTAAGGGAAGGCAGAAATTGATCAGTTTATGTAATGTGGGATTGATACTAATTATACAAAAGAATATAAGTGTTGTATAATGTTAGCAACTGTAAATATTTTAAAATGTTTTGTTTTCTTTTATATAAATGTATGTTTGCCTGTCTTAAGTGATAATTCAATAAAGGTATTAAAAGCATGGCCAGTACAAGACTAAGTGGCAGAGACCATAAGGGGGTGTCTGGGGAACCCCATCACTCTTCAGATTCCAGAGAGCTATCATGATCTCTTGGATATTTTTCCTTATCCCTTTCTCCAAATCAGGCTTGCTTGAAGGCTTTCACAATGCCTCCAAATCTGGAAGGCATCACATAGGATATATGGGTCTTGCAGATTACTTCCCAAGGTTACAGACAATTTATGGAGAGACCAAAGCTCAAAGGCATCCTTCTTGTGGTGAAGGAAAAAATACTTGTAACCCCTTCCATTCTGCAGGAACTCCTTCCATTAAGAATAATCAAACCAGCACCATTACAAAAGAACAAAACAAGGAGTTCTACTCAAGATTTTTTGGGGTAACTAAAAGGAGTGGCCTTAACACTGTCAAGTCTCAATACTTTTTTCAAGGTTGCAGAATTCAAAATGTTAACTGCATAGATCCTGTTGCCACTTCTGTTCCTACAAGTCCTGATGGTAACCTTACTGCTGATGGATGCCTGCCGAATATTATTTTACTTCCTAACACTTTGGACTGGCTACTGCTCCAAGTGTCTTTATTCAGTGTCTGTTACCAGTAATTGCATATTGCAGGACAGACGGCATCCACGTTTATCCATACTTGGATGAGCCTCATCCAGGCACTATCTCAGGATGAGGTAGACAAGACCCTCAGTTTTTCTGTCAAATGTTTCCAAAGTCTCAGGTTCTGTCAACGTTCCAAAATCAAACCTTGTTCCTTCCAAAAGGGTTGTGCTTCTGGGGTTGCTTTTTGACTCCAGTTGCCAGATGGCATTTCTTCTCCATGAGAAGGTGGAGCATTTGGAACAATACTTCCACCAGCTAGCACTGAACATCAGCCTGACAGTGTCTCAAACCTGAGAGGTACATGGCTTCCACCATCTTGATGGTACCCCTGACCCAATTATACATGAAAAGACTCCAGTGGTATCCAAGATCCATCTGGAATCAATACTGCCAATTCACGAAAGAAGTGATTCCTGTCTTACTTAGCATTTCCAAGGAGCTAGAATGGTAATCCGACCAATTCACGCTGACCTTAGGGGCACTTCACCCAGAAGCCCGCCAGTCAGAAGGAACCACTGTTGGAAAAGAAGGAGATCAAAAGAAAGGGGTCTTAATTAAAAAAGGTACAGAAATAAAGAATGAGGCACAAATGAAGCATAGGTAGGGAAGATTTATGAGCATGAGAGGTTGTTGGCAGGGTGTAGGAATTGCACTGGATGCACTACATATTCCACTAATAGTGGTGAGACAGAGTAGTGAGACAGAACTGAGGAGTCAGAAAGAACCTCTGTGTTTGCAGTAAGGGCTGAGGTGAAATAGGGTCTATTTCTGCAATGCATAGCTTTATGGTTCAGTAGCACATTAGTCACAATGAGGTGAGATCTCATTATTGGCTAATTTTCATGTCTCTGAATCACAGTTTATAGTGCGTTTTATATATGTGTGTATATAGTACACTAGAAGGGAAAGCAGCCCCAGTGGCTGTGGGAGGAATAGAGTTTATATTATAGCAACAGGCTTCACAAAGATTGAAAAAAATTATGCAACAAAGCATTGTCAGAAAAGCAGAATAGAGAAGGTGATATGACAACACTTGAATGTAGAAAAATGTGAATCTTAGACAGGACAGGTGGGATACAGTAAAGTAACATGATGGACTGACCTGCAACAATCCTAACAACATCAGAATGTGAGCAATGTACCTGCACTATAATGTTAATAAAATAAGAACCTTCCTGAGAAGTTTTGCTGAGTTTCCAGGAGAATAAACACGTTTGGAATGTGTTGTTAGTTCTTCTGCACTATAATATTACTGTCATTAAATAAAGAAAATATGATACCCTCCTGGGAGTCCATCCATCTTTGGAGTCAACATGCCTATTTTTACTCTTTCCTAACAAGGAAAGCCATAAAGTACATGTTAGGGCAATGTAACCCATGTGCAGACTGCAAACTAAAAATTGTAAAACAATATAAACCGACAGGGGATACAAAATCTCCAAACAGTCCATTGACACAGTAAATATAAGTGCATAAGTACACTAAGCCATTGAAGGAGTTAGAATAAAGGCATTAACTGTACATTATGTTCTGTTTAGACTGATTTTGCTCTAGGATGTGGAGTGTCATTCAGTCGCAGATATAGATGGCCATCAATATCATTTTCTGCAACTGTCTTGCAATGTATGACCACAGAGCAATGACTTTTGTTTTACAAGCCCTTTGTGGGCATGTGTATGTTGCTTATATCTATGTTTTGATCATCTTATAGGTTGGAAATGGGTATATAGGACAGAGATGGAAAGAGAAAACAAGCAGAGAGTATAACACAAAGTTATGTACCAAGGAATGAGTTAGACTGAGGTAGCATAGGGACCCATATTTCTCAACTTCTCAACTCAGCAATAGTACTTGGTTCCATATATAAATTTGTTTGAAAAGCGCCACCCCCTGACAAAATTAACAACTTGGTAATTGGAATGTGTCTTCTCAAAACAATGCAATCCATGACAACAAGAAAAGAAACCTAGACATGAATGGAATTGAATCCATGCCTTTGCTATTGATATTCTTTAGACCAGTGCACTCCCATGGTATGCCACATAAACACTCACAGGAAAGGTTACTGAAAAGCAGATTTCAGGGGAATGTATGAATAGTGTTGAGTGAGAACTGCACCTTACAAAACAACATACAACCATAAAGTGATTAAAACACTCCTCCCCATGTGTACATCACTGTGAAACTGTTACATACTTGCATTATGTTTACCTTTTTTCATGTTTGCACTATCATAGGATCATAGGAGATTACTAGGCTAATGGCTCTGGGGTCCTTACAAGCCTAGCCAAGAGTTTATCCCCAAAAAAGAAACCTCAGTCAGCACCTGTCGCTCTTGTCAATAAGGGACATAGGTAGAACCCCTGCGACAAATTTGTGGTTTCCCATCCACTCACCAAGGTTGCGCTTGAAGAGGGTCAGCGAGGTAATCTGTTTGACATGTGTGGGAAGTCTATTCCAGAGACGGGGCAGCCTCTGGGAGACAAACCTGTTTCTCCAGCAGGTTTTGTTGATGTCACATGTTAGATTTAGGCCTATCGAGCGGGTAATGCGTGAGGAGTTAGACTTACGGATATGGAGCATCTCTAGTAGGACAGGGTCCGATATTGCCTTGTAGGTGAGACACAGATCACCTCTGAACAATCTGTATAATACTGAGTAAAGTGATAGTGATTTGAGCCTGTCTGCATAGGACAGGTGTTGGAGGCCATGGATTCTCTTTGTGAGGTATTTCTGTGGCCTTTCCAGTTGGTGCAGGTGTTTGGAGAGGTACATACCAAACGGGCGTTATACTCAATTATGGGTCTAATGAGGGAGGAGTACAGACAGATAATAACCTCCTTTTTTCTAGATGCAATCCCTTTACTTATGAGATGAACCAGTTAAAAGGCTTTTCTGACCACTGCTGCCACATGATGGTCGAATGTGAGATTGCTGTCAACCTGTGTACCCAGGTCTTTCACCACGGGTTGTATGCTTAGGGAGTTGCCGTTGATGCAGTAATCAGTAGGGGCCATGTTTTTGCCGAATGGTATGATAATACATTTCTTTTGTGTTTAACATAAGGCCATGACTTTGGCACCAGTTATTTGTAGCTGTGAGACCCTCTTGCAGTATGTTAACATCTTTTGGGAAGTCAATGACAGCACTCAACTTACAGTCATCCTCAAACTTAGTCAACCACAGGCCCTTTGTCTTTGCCTGGACCTCTGAAAAGTAGATGCCAAACAGTTCAGGTCCCAGGACAGATCCCTGGGGAACACCATTAGTGACAGGTCTGCTATCGGAGGTGGTGGCACCTATTTTGACCTTGTGGGTCCTATCTGTGAGCCAGTTGGCCACCCATCTGACAAGACAGGGATTAACATCAAGTTGTGTTAGGTTTTCAATGATGCCTGAGTGGGGGATTGTGTCAAAGGCCTTGGCCAGGTCAAGATAAGCTGTATATACTGACTTTCCCTCATCCAGGGCCTTGTTGGCAGTCTCAAAGACGTCAACTAGGTTCAGTAGGAAAGATCTGCCCCTGACAAATCCGAATTGTGTGGGGTCGAGTGTTTGGAGATTGGCTATGTCCTTGTTTATGAGATCTATAATAATACACTCCATGGCTTTACAGATCAGACTTGTCAAGCTAATGGGGCAATAGTTTCCCAGGTCAGTAATGGCACCACCTTTGTTCAAGGGGATGACAATAGCGGTTCTCCACTCTGCTGGAATGAAGCCTGTAATTAGGCTGTGGTTGAATACAGTGCTCAATGGCAAAGCTAGTTATTGCTGGAGATGGTGCAGAATACAGCCTGGGATATTATCAGGTCCCATAGAAGCTGTGTTCTTTGCCTTGGATAGGCCCTTTAACACTTGATCTACAGAGATGTGAGGTGTGGGAGAAGTATTGGGGATGTTGACTGGGCCTTTGGGGGGCGATAAGGGGGTGATGTTTGTGCTGAACCTATCAGCCAGCAGGTTGGCTAAGTCAGTAGGATCAGTGTAAGTGGTACCATTAAGTACTAAATCAGAACAAACTTGGGCTTTGCCATAGAGGTTCCTAACATAACTGAAGAATGATTTGTGGTTTCCCTTTGTTTCAGAGGCTAGTTTCAACTCATAATTGGCTTTGGAGTTTTTCACTAGTTATCTAATTTGCTTGCTGAGGCATAGGAGGGAGATTTTCTGATTTGGGATTTGTTCCTTTTTACCCTTGGACAACAGTTTCTTCCTTTTGTTGTAAAGCCTGTTGATAGAGGATGTTCACCACACAGATTTGTGTTTCCTTGAGGAGCAGGTTTTAGTTCTGTTGGGTATGGCTGAGTCCATGCAGTTGTACAGGTGCTTGTATACTGCACCGGTGTACTGTTCAGCATAGTTGTATGCATTGAATGAGGAGGGCAGTGGTGTGAAGCTGCTGATACCCTCCCTTAGTTGCACCTGCAGTAATTCCAGTGCATCATGCTGGTAAACCAGTCTGGAGGTGTGCCTGTCTTTAATGAAGATAGAGACTCCCCCACCCTTAGTCTTTCCAACCTCATTTTGGGGTCAGAAAGTGTGGAATGAGGTATAGCCTGGTAAGGCAGGGGTGCTCTCTGCAGCCCTAAACCAAGTTTCCATGACTGCTCAGACATCAGCATCTTCCAGTGTGAGAAGAGCTTCCAGAGAGTGCATTTTCAGATTAAGGCTCCTAGCATTGAGCAGCATGACCTTCAATTTGCTTTTTGACAGATCTTTCATGTTGGAAGATTTGTCTTTGGGACATAACCTAAAAAAAGCACAATGGGGGAGGCAAGAGCTTTGGTCAAGATCCGGAACCTCAGGGGTGACAGATGGAGGCCATATCTGGCAAAGCATCAAGGCTTGTCAAGCATGTCATCCCAGGCAGACAGATACTGGATCCCCTTGGAAAGACACCAGAAACTAAGCCACTTGTTAAAATCAATCATTTTTTTGTTGGTATTGTGGCATCATTCTTGGTGAAGGCAGGATGCTGCTCAGGGTCAGGGTCACACCAGCCTGGAGCACATAGTCTGAGAGCTCAATCATGTTTCTCTTTATATAGTCCAGGGAGGTACGTCTCAAGTCATTCACACCAGCATGGACAATAACAGAGTCATACTTGTACCTGTTGTGGAGAGACTTATGTGCATGCATGATATGGCAGATGTAGCACATTGTCAGAGTAACAATAAGAAGAAAAAAATATTTAAGGGATTTGAATCAAGAATTTTGTAGTCACACTCTGTAGGGCAGTTCACTAGGTAGGGTAGCCACTAACATTTTCAGATGTAAGGGGACATTAAGAAAACACATATCAGGATATGTAGCACATTTAAAAGTGGATACCTATCAGTGTACAACACCATACAACTCCCATGGGGGTCGAATGCTCCCGCCCATTGCATTGAACTAGTAGAAATCATTGGGTTCCTATCATGTAGTTTAACTTTTACAAGTTTGAACCTCATATGGTCGAGACCATAAGTTCGAATTTGTAAAAGTTTGAGCGTTTCAATGGAAATCTCCATAAGCGGAGGTTTCCATTTTGTTAAATGGGGTGCGATCTCGGAGTTGGTATATTTAATTAGCGGGAGGTGGGGGGGGGCGCAGGGGGCTTAAAACAGTTTATTTTGTTTTTTTTTTTATTTATAGTCAAAGTTTTGTAACTTCGAACATTACGTGTTTGAAGTTATGATTTCAACTATGTGATATAGACCTGAAATCATTTTGATGAGTACACTGAGCCATCAACATAGAATAAAGGAATTCACTTAACTGTATTGTACATTTACGTGCTGATGTGTGGCCATGTTTGGCTCATTTGTACAACTGATGGCAGGTTGATTGGGCATTCCAAGGATTTTTCACTTTTGCCATATGTTGAGAAGTGTAATTTCTCTGTGGTTATGAATGGCCATCTGCGTTGATCTCTGCTGACTATCACTCAATGTATGACCATAGAAATATGAGTTGTTTTATAAGCCTTTTGCAGGTATGTCTATGCTGTGTTTATCTATTTTTTTACCATGTTGATGGTTGGAATTAGGAATATAGGACCACAGGGAAGCAAGTAGATAGCAGAACACAAGGTGAGTCATTAAAGAATGAGCTAGATGGTGTTGGGTTAGGAGCTATATCTTACAACTTCTTTACTTAAAGACTACACAATTCCATACTTATATTTTGTTAGACAGTGCCAAACTCCCAAGCAGAATGCAGACGATGATAGGAGTTTCATTTCAGAAGAAAGGAACACATGACATGAAGACAAGATGTAACAACTGCATGGATTTGAAACCATGCCTGTGTCACTTATATTCTCCAAAACAGAGCACTAGCAGGGTATGCTACTGAATCTTATGTATGGAAGGTGTAGGTAACACACATTTCAGTGTTCCGTAACATAAGATACCTTGGAAAGTAACATATGCCACAACAGAGTCAAATTAAAGCCTGTATCACTCATATTCTCTGAATGACAGCATTAACTTGATTTGCCACTGAAACACTCAGCGGTAAGGCATAAAGAAAAAAAAAACATTACAGGGGAATGGAATACAGTTGCATGAAGAAAACATAATATTTTAAAACAGCATTCCACACTCAGAGATTAGTATCTGACATCCAGTGCACTGACAACAGACTCATCATCTCTTGAATACATTGAGCCATACAAACCTTTACAGGAAAAGTATTAACTTTATTGTATGTCAGTATTAATTGGCGAAGTGCACCTTTGTTCAGCTCATTTGCATGGTCAACAATAAGATCACTCGTGCAGTTAAGGATTTTTCATCATTTTTGTTTTTGGACAAGAACCATCATTTCCCTTTGGTTATAGATGACCATCAGTGTTGCTCTCTGCCAACTACAATGGAAGACCACAGGAAGATGATTTTGAATTATAACCCCCTTGTGGGCATGTGTGTATTATTTACACCTATTCTTTGATCATATTATAGGTTAGAAATTGGAATATAGGACAGAGATGAAAAGGGGAAAAAAGCAGTGGGTGCAACACAAAGTAAGCAAATGAGGAATGAGCAGGATGGAGGTGGGATAGAAGCATACCTCAACTTCTTCGATCAATAATTATGTTGATTAACAACAGTAGCTTTAATTATTTACTCACAGTAACTATCAATGACTTGTCGAATAACTACACTTTGTAGGATAAACAATTGTAGCTAATCGTGTACATCATTGAAATATACTGGATGTCAAGAGGTATGTATGGGAGTATTTTTGTGGGAGAGGTTCTCTTTTATTAATTAATTTATTTTTATTGAGAAGGGAAAGTTGGGGAAGGAAGCCAGAGAAGTAAGAAGTGGGTAAGAGAGGGAGAGTAGGTCACAGGGAAAGAGACTTAGTTCTGACAGGGTGTGGGATAACATAATGAGGAAGGGGAAACACAATGGTGAAGGGGCATCAGCCAAACAGAGGTAAGACAATGGTAAGGGAAGGTTTGTATAACACGTGGGTGGACATAAACACAAAAGGAAGTGTATACCGGGTTTGAAGATAGGATTGGATGTTTGGCGATGTAGCATCTGCCAACTTAAACACAGTGAGAGATTACTCTTCAACCTAGGAGCCATCAGTGCTGGGTAGGGATGTGAACCAACAAGCTGGAGACAGTGCTGGGTACGGATGTGAACCAACAAGTCAATGGAACATTGTCTCTATATAGCCAATGCAGCATCCAACCTTCTGTCTGTAATCTCCTCCACAAGATTTTCCAGCTTCTGATGAGTGACAAAAGTGTCTTCACTTGTACTGTTACTGGTGGGTACTAAGCTCCAATACAGGCTTACCTGACACAGGTGGTACAGGTAGGGCAGGGTGTGTGGAGGCAACTCTGGCAGGTTGTGATCCATATGTGCTGAGAGTCTCTGTTGGTGGTGGTAGCACTGCTGCTTCCACCACTTTTGGGAGGATAATAGACCCTAAGTATATGGTCAGTGCAGGTTGCTGTGCTGCTGCAATAACAGTAAAAGAAACAGAGAAAAAAAAGGTAAACAAATATATGAAAGAAAAAGGATATCAACAAAGAAGTGATAGAGGACATAAAAATCAATGAAATTACATCCTTAACTATGTTGTTACTCATACAGTGAAGGAAAATAACCTTTTACGGACAAGATCTGCACAGTTATGTCATCAGAATGTTTGTCTGGGTGAACTGGCTTATGACTCCATAAAGTACACCAACAAACAAAATACAAAGAAGCACAAAAATTTCCAGGAAACATTAGGCTCAAGTAAAAATTAAAAATGCACTTTTATTAAACTGTAAAATCTTCCTTCTTAAAACAAAGTCCAAGCTGCAATAAAAACATGTAAAATACAGGTAATACAGGTGATGAGAATAAAGATAAGTGCTTTTGTCTTCTGTAAAAACTTCATCAGATAATCCAAACATAGTACAAGCCTTTTTTATAGACCAATAAAGAATGATAAACCAGTCACATGTTGAAGAAGCCCCTTCCCTTCATCCAATCAGGTAATCACACTCACAGCTAGAGAATGAATGGCACATGTGTTATTTCATGTCTGTTATCTCTCCAATGCCTTAAGTTTTTGCAAACAAGCGACTGAAGTATATTCATTCATCCCTGGTGCAAACACAGTATTTAAATGTAGTTGCCATCGTAGCTCCATTTTTTTTCTTGATAAAGCATCCAGGGTCCATTTTTCTTATCCATGGTAATTTGATCAATTATAAAAAATGAATAAGAATGATCCGGATAATCAAAAATATGTTTAGCTAAAGCGGTAACGAAGAAAAGTTGACTTTATTTGCAGATGATATTATTTTGTACCTGATAAAAGCGCTGTTAGGTTTTTGCTTCCAAATATCATATATATGTTCATAGACTCGGTCATGAAGTCTTCTCTCAGTTTTTCCAATGTAAAAACATGGATATTGGGAGCACAACACACAGTATACAACTTTGTTAGAATTACAATTAAAGCGGCCTTTTGGTTTCAGCAAAATTCCATTTTCCATGAATGTGTTCCCTTGAATGATATATTTACAATAAGGGCACAAGCCACATCTTTTCATCCCAACATCCTGGTTTGCAAGTTTAAATTTTCTCTGTAATAAATGCTTAAGGTTCTTCCCCTTTCAAAAGATTATTTTAGGTGTTTGGCCAGCCAGTTCCCGAATCTGATTATCCTGACTCAAAATAAATTTTTTTTCTCATAATATCCGAAATTGAGTAACTGCCAGCCGAAAAGGTGGTGATAAAATAATCCATATAATTGGGCTTTTGTGTTGACACACTTCCCATTGATTGGATATTCACTTATAAATTGTTATATTTAGTTGTGTAGAAGAATTCAAAATAGGAATGTAAAATTTCCTTTCATGTTTGTTCACCACTTCAGTCATAAGGAGGGTGGATAACCATGTTTTAAGAACATGTTTCTTAACAATTCACATTCATTGCACAAATCGGACTCCTCAGAGATCATTCGGGCTGCTCGTACAAATTGTCCCTTTATTACAGATTTTTTTTGGGCAAGTGGGTAAGTGCTTGTAAAATGAAGGAAACAATTAGAATATGTTTCTTTCTGATGAATTTTAGAAGTAAGACATTAGACGTTGTCCATTATATTTATGTTATTTCAAAATCATGAGGTAAATCATAGAAAAGATGTAGTGTTATTAAGATATTCCATAAATACACTAATTTGATCCCTGTCTCCTACTGACAGGATGACAATATCAACCAGGTATCTTGTGTAGAACTTGCATTGTATCATTATGGTGTTGGCGAAAAGCCCCCCACATGCTGAACCCATGACCACACCACTAACCTGAAGAAAAAAACTCCTTCCCAAATGTGAGATAGTTATTCTTCAGTATTAGTTCCAACAGGTTTTCATACACAATAATATTAATATCTATTACCCCCAGTGCCTCAGGGAAGCAGACTATAGCACAAAAGTCCTGCATGGTGTTTGTTGTCTCCTTTGGGGTATGTGAAAATCATATGTTCCCCCCCGGGTCCACTTTTAAATTTCGAAATACCAAAATCTTGGTTTTTGAGATACAGAACTCAAAACATCGAGATTTTGGTATCTCGAAACTCAAAACTGAAGAAAAACAAATAAAAAAGAAGCCCCCCCATGCACCCCCCCTACTTTAATATACCAACTCTGAGATCACACTACAGTGAAGAGAATGGTAATGTTCTCTTCACTGTAGCGTGATCTCGGAGTTGGTATATTAAAGTAATGTGAAAGTGCAGGGGCTTGCCCCTGCAAAAACATTATTGTAGCTGTGTTTTTTTTTAATTTCATTCACTTTTCAATTTCGAGATACCAAAATCTCTATGTTTTGAGTTCGGTATCTCAAAACTCGAGATTTTGGTATTTTGAAATTTAAAAGTGGACCCGTTCCCCCCACATGCTAAAGCATGGCATTGAAGAACTGGTAGAGTATTCTTGAGGAAGATGTCTGAGATTTCCCCACTGTGCCCCCAACAGGTCTTTGAAAGGTCCCTATAGCTACTGTACATAAAGTAACACATATATTTGTATCCACTGGGATGGGTACTCAGTGATTCATATGAAGATGCAGACACATATCCACTATTTGTTGCATGGTGTCCTGGTCATTACCAGTCTGCTATGTTGCTGTCATGGAGGGCATGAAATGTGAAGAGAGAAGAACCAGTTCTTCTTGAGATAGGGTTATGCACCATCAGCTACAGCAACTGTTAAAACAGCTTCTCGTAGATACATGATCACAATGGCTGCAGCAAACCCTAACATTGTACACACTACCTTAAATTACCTGAACACTAGCAACAGGTGCTGTGTCTTTGTGCATTCGTTAAATGTTTCTGAATTTCTCCTCAATATTGTTTGGCCTCATTTTCATATGCGGCACTTTATTATGTAGTTATTAGCATTTAACACTGCTGATCATTTTATTTCTGCTGACAGCATCATGTTGCTTGGTTTTCTGAATATACACACACTGCTCATCACCTGTCATCATGCACATTTGCTAACCAGGATACAGCAAAAGTTTATGCATTCGTCCCTTACTGTAGAAGATGTAGTGTTTGTGGAGAAAGTATTTTACATCCCAGATATAAAAATTGTATAACGGAACAGAATTTATAGTCTACTCAACATATGCATGCATGGATACAGAAATGTACAGACAGAGGCACAGGCATAGGTATGTACACACATTCTCACAGAGACACACACCCACACACACATGTGGGTGCACCAACCACTAAAATTAAAAATATCGTAAAAGAAACACAAGATTATTTTGTAACTCTGTTGCAGGCAAAATGGCATAAGCAAGAACACAAACTGCTCAGAACTCCTATTTATCAGCAAGCTATATGTTTAACAGTAAGGCAGTATTTTTAAATATTGTTGAAATCAACATGCATGGTGGATCTGTTTGGTCCATTTCACGGGAATCCTTAGGCTTCTTTCTCTTTTGCGTCCACTGAGTTGCTACAGACAGTTCACCAAGCCCACATGTAGCAGTACCAGAAAGTGAGCTAAAAAACACCAACCTAGAAAATCCATTTTACTTGTTCCACAGATGTTTGTGACATGTGCAATTAAAGAAAATGATTAGATAAGGTATTCAGAGAGGGTGAAGTACTATCTTATGGTTTTAAACGTGTAAAACTGGCGAACTGTTAAGGTATTCAGAGTAAAAATTGAAAACTGTTTCTGATGGGTCTGTATTTCAAGTAGGTTCATATCTCCTTCAGAACAAGGAATATATAATCTTGGTATACACTGATTTTTATATATCATTTGATAAGCATGAAGCATTTTTTTGTTTTTCTGTCCAACTGATCTGATACCTTTGGGTGCCATTCTGTCACATCAAAACTTTAAGTTAGAACATGAGGCAGAGCAAATTGGTTTATAACTTGGGCTTTGTTGCTAGATGTCAGGGTTGTTTTCAGCATTAATTTTAGTATTCTGAAATATTCCTGAGTTTTGTTTGCATTTGCTCAGGTTTATTGTTGATCCTTCATCAGTTCCCAAATATTTATACACTCTGTCCTACTCATGTACCTTTGTATTACATTCCTTAGGTTTTTGCTTCCTAAGATATATATATATATATATATATATATATATATATATATATATATATATATATATATATATATATATATATATATATATATATATATATATATGTTCAGAGACTTGGTCATGAAGTCTTCTCTCAGTTTTTCCAATGTAAAAACATGGATATTGGGAGCACAACACACAGTATACAACTTTGTTAGAATTACAATTAAAGCGGCATTTTGGTTTCAGCAAAATTCCATTTACCATGAATGTTCCAGACTTGTATTTTCTTGGTCCTGTGGCTTTCCTCCTTAAATGTTGCCTTTGCATTATTATCAATACCAAATGGCAGTCTTAGATAATATGAGAAAGTTTTGACCACTTGCACTTGTGCTTTCGGCTCCTCATCTGATGAACTATACAGTTTTAAGTCATCCACAAAATGAAGATGAGAAGTCTTTATACTTTGTTGTTTTCTGGGAGCAAAATTGTAACCATGACTTAATTTCTTAAGTAAACACCTTAATAGGTTAAGGGCAAGACAAAAGAGCAGTGGTGACAAAGAGTCACCTTGGGATATCCCGGTTTTAATTTTTATCCCTGTGACAATAATTTGTCCTTTATCATGGCTTAGCTGCAAAGTGGTTTAATACTGTTTCATGGTCTACTATAATGTAATTGATTGATGTGTATCTTATACATCTGTAAGCAACCCTTTATCCATGAATGTGGGATGCTATCAAATGGTTGTTTGTAATCTATCCATGCCATACTTAGATTTTCACCTTTTTACAATTCTCCATTATGAATTTAACAACAAATGATCCTTTGTCCCGCATGACTTTCTTTTGTTACACTTTTGTTTTGTTGCCATGATTGAGCTTTCTTCTAAATGAGTACATACTCTGTTGGCATCAGTTCCAGCATATAATGTATACATCGTTGGAAGGCAAGTTATTGGTATATAGTTTTTAAGTAGCTTGTAGGTTCACTCTTAAAGAGGAGTATCATTTTCCTGTTGTTAATCAAGTTGATGTCTGTTCGGGATGTGCATGTAGGTAGTTCTCACTCAGGGCTAAATCTTCATGTAAAGATATTAGTACTTTTAGCCAGAAGTTCGGTACTGCATCTGGACCTGACTTTTTCATTTAGGAGCATTTCTTAATTTTGTTTGATTTTCTCTGGCTGTTACTTCACCCCATTTCATATCCTGTATGTCTTACTGTCTCTTATTTCTATCCATTCAGCATCTTTATTATGTTCCACAGGGTCTTCATAGATATTTCTCTTGTCTATTATGTCTATTTCTTCTCTTTTTTTTGGTGTTGTTTATATTCCTTTTGCTTTGTTTCCCAATTCTGTATAAAACTTGCTTTGGTCATCAACAAATTGCTTATTATGCACTTGTTTTATACTTATCTGTATATCTTCTAAGTTTTTCTGCTTGTGCTGATAACTTTAATTATTTGCAATAGTGTATGATAGATTCTGGTCTGTTCTGATACTGCACGTTGCTTTTATCATGTCTATCTTTCTAATTATTTTTGTTGATCTGTTCCATCTTCTATACTCTTTTAACAGTGACATTTCTTGTCTTAATTGCTTTATAGTTTTCTTTGTTTGATGCTTCCATGATGGCATTTGATTTGTTTCCTTTCCCTTATTGCTTTGTGTTTTGTAGTAGGACCTGTATGTTATTAATTTAGATGCACAGTAATACATCCTATTTACTTCTGTTATATCACATGAATTTCTGTTAAGAGTCCTGATTACTGTTTCTTTGTTTTATTAGTCTTCTAACATTTTGGGTCTTATTGACTTTCTGTAATCTGTTTCTTTATTCACTCTTAATATGTTTATCTATCTCTATTAAATCAAACAACTCTTCCCTTAGATCATTTTCTTCTAAACTGTGGGCACATTCTTTGTTCTCTGCTTCATGCGGGTATTCTGCAGAAAGTTCCAGAACATCTTCCTATGAGAAATTGTCTTCAGCTGCATCATGCATCATCTGTTACTCTTTCATATGAGAACTCACTGGCCTATCACACCACAACATTGATTGTGTCACAGGTTTTTTTCGTGTTTCACTGTTGCAGTCATCACCTGTGGGTTATCCCTGCTGTGGTAGCCCACGGCCGGCCCGAATACCAGAGTCAATGTTTTTCTGTGTCATCTGCTGTCTTGACATCAGGTTGTCAGTGCTATAAAGATAGGCAGCCAACACCATTACATCAGTCTTTCTTGCCATGGATTCTGTAGCAGAAGCAGTTCACAAGTGTGCCGGTCGGTCGCTACCAGAGTTTAAGTTACAGCTGAAAACGTCTAAAGCTAAGTACCCCATTGGGGATCCTTTTTTCTTGCACTATCCAGTGTCCGAAAAAGTTAACAATTGCCTTGCCTGTGGAAAGCAAATACCACACCGAGACCACCATTCATACTGCGTCACTTGTTTAGGCCCAGACCACGACACCCCCCGTTGCCAGTTCTGTGCCCTCTTTAACGGGAGAATCATTTGTCGTAGAGCTCTTATTATAGCCAGGTATTTTCGTCTTCCATCTTCGCATTCCGAAATGGAGTCCATCAGCCAACAATCCATAGATATTCCAAAAAAATGTAAGGATAAAGATAGAGACAGACCACACAAGGCTGAGCCTTCTGATGACTCTACTGCTAAGCAGGTCGTCAGTTCTCTGGAATTCAGTGAGGCACCTTCGCAGCCCTGATGCCCGATCCATTACCTTTGCATGCTTCTACTGAGACCCTTTCAGAGTCCGGTATGCTGCAGAAATCTTCATTTTCTGAGCCTTTGGTTGTCTCTGCCTTGGTTGAGTCCGGAGCCGCGATTCAGGCACCGGCTTCCAAGGAGGTTTTTCGCACTACTGAATCTAGACAAAAAACAATGTCTTCTCCTCCGACTACTGTTTCTCTCAGACCGTTGGATACTTTTAGGCCTAGAAGCAAGGCCACTCCTAGGAAAACTACATCTAGCCACCATTTTAATCCTGCTCCACCACCCTAAGTTCAAATACTTAAAATGGCGGAGGATCTTATCACCCTTATCAGGGGTAGTCAGGCCACAACTTCTAAAAGGAAAAGATACATTTCTCCTGAAATACTGACAGAACAGGAGACTGAGGAGTCTGATTATTCAGATTTTGAAGAGGAACAACAACCTCTGACTGTTTATGAGGATTCAGATGCAGAGGAATCCATTCTTTCTGCCTCCTCACCAGAAGATCTTTCCTTTGGGAAAACCCTTCACACCCTCAGGGAACATTTCCACTGGGAATCCCAGGACTTCCCTCAGTCTAAGAAAAGACTAAGAGAGTTTCTAGGCTTGCCCCAGCACAGACCCTTGGCCATCCCTCCAGTCTTAGAGGTGGTTGATGATGTCTTCCATGAATCCAGTTTAACTCCTGACACCCTTCCACCCGCACCCAGAAAACCTGACAGGTATTACAGAGTACCAGATTCTCACAAATATCTGTACAGAAATCCTGTTGCAGACCCAGAGGTCATTACACAGGGACCAAAAGGAGATAAGGCTAGTTCTGCAAAGAATCCTATTCCTTCTGACAAGGACTCCAGAGCTCTGGACAGATGGGGTAACAAAGTACACACCTCTGCAACCTTAGCTATCAGAGCACTCAACTGTCAGTTCCACATGTTAAAATATCAACAACACACTCTGGAACTATTAAAACAAAAGATTTCAACCTTTCCTGACTGTGCCAGTTCGAAAGAGTTAGCAGATTTACTGCACTCTACTTATCAAGTGGCTAAACATTCATTACACTGTGGATATGACGCCCTAGAAGCCTCTAGCAGGGCAGCAGTGTCAGGATCTGTCATTAGGAAACATACATGGTTGAAGGAACAACTTCTCCCTGATCATGTCAAATCTAAATTACGTGATGCACCCTTGGATAAGGACTGCTTGTTTGGAGTAAAATCAGAAGAGGTGCTTAAAATGATGGAAGACAAAGCAAAATCTATGCAAACAGTAAAAGATTTCCTTCAGGTACAACCTCCTAGGTTCAGCAGGAATTTTCCCTCAAAACATTGGTCCTTTCCTGCACCTAGCAGACAGGGGCAAGGTAATCCCTGCAGGGACAGACCACCCAGACACCTATCCCAGGGACAACAGAAAACCAAATAGTGGACCACTTCCACTTCAAAGGCAGGGAGTTCTAAGCCACCCCTCTATGGCAAAAACTCTCAATGACTCCCTGTCCCCCCTCTGCCCTCTTTCCACTCACCAAAAACTAGGAGGAAGGCTCTCCCTCTGCAAAGAAAATTGGCTTTCTGTAAGAAAGGACCAATGGGTCTTAAAGATAATTTTTCAATGATACAAATTCTCCTTCAATGAACTTCCAGTTCTAAGAGGGTACCCACAGTTACCATCAAATCAATGGGCAGAGGCATTGAAACAAGTCCAAACTCTCATATCCCAAGGGGCAGTAAAACCTGTCCCCTCAGATCAAACAGGCAAAGGCTTTTATTCCAGACTATTCCTTGTTCCCAGAAAAGAGGGCACTTGGTGCCTCATCCTGGATCTATCCATTCTGAACACCTTCCTGGTGGTCCCAAAATTCAAAATGCTAACTTTGCAGCAGCTGTTGCCTATGCTGACAAAAATGCCTGGTAAGTTACCCTAGATCTAAAAGATGCTTAGCTCCACATCCCTATAAGGGAATCCTGCATAAAATTCCTTCGCTTCAGAGCAGGCTCACAACACTTTCAGTTCTCTCTGCTACCGTTTGGCTTATCTACTGCTTCGAAGGTATTCACCAAATGCTTAGTCCCGGCCATAGCATTTTGCACTCAGAAAAATATACACATTTACGCTTATCTGGATGACTGCCTCATTCAGGCAGATTGCAAAGAAAAGCTCCTCAAGGACCTCCTCTTTGTCAAAACCCTCCTAACCTTCTTAGGGTACACCATCAATGAGAAGAAATCAAAGTACACACCCTCCAGGAAGATCATTTTCTTGGGAGCACTACTGGACACAGCATCCCAAATGGCCTTCCTATCCCCAGAAAAGCAGAGCTTCCTGCCTATTTCACCCAGCTGGCTTCCAGAAGTCACCTCACTGCGAGGAAGTTCCTGCAAGCCTTGGGGTACATGGCATCTTGCATCCTTCTAATTCCTCTGGCCCGGCTTCACATGAGAAAACTTCAGTGGTACCTAAAGAACCTTTGGTGTCAGCACTCTCATCCTCTAGAGACCTCGCTCCCTCTGATCCCCTGTATAAGGACCGAGTTTTTTTGGTGGACAGGGGCCTGTGCCCAGAACAAGGGGCTTTCCTTCACCCTCCGCCCAACTGGGCAGACCATTACCACAGATGCCTCAGACATAGCTTTGGGGTGCTCACCTAGAAGGCAGGTGCACCCAAGGTCTTTGGGATGCCCAGCACCTTCCCTAACACATCAAGCAGAAGGAAACAATGGCAGTACAAAAGGCTCTGAATCCTTCAAACCCCATCTCAAGCCAGGGGTTCTCCTTATCAAAACAGACAACACCACAGTAATGTGGTACATTAACAAACAGGGAGGGACCCAATCTTAACCTCTGTGCAGGCTAGTCATGAACCTCTGGCTGACAGCCTCTTCCATGGGACCACACCTGATAGTGCAATACCTACCAGGGATCAACAACACCCTAGCAGACCGCTTAAGCAGAAACTTACTGAACCTCCACGAATGGCAGCTCCACAGAAAAATCTTTTTACAAATCACTTAGGTGTGGGGGACTCCGAAGGATGATCTCTGCTTCACATCTCAACCATCAGCTGAAAAAATTCTGTACCAGGGAGTATCATGACCTAGCATGGAAAGTGGATGTCTTGACCTTCCCCTAGAGCACCCTCTTTGTGTATGCATTCCCTACTCTGCCTCTTATTCTAAAGGTTCTGATCAAAATAAGGGAGGAAAGACCAAAGGACATCCTTATTGCTCCAGATTGGCCCAGACAACATTGGTACCCCTTACTGCACAGCCTGACCTTACAGCCTCTCAGGCAGCTTCCTCTGATCTCAGCCTTCTTAACTCAGGTGTGGGGGGATGCTGCACCCAGACTTGCAGACTCTCAAACTATCAGCATGGCTAATACTCTAAAGATAAACAAGGGGTCCCTGTAAAGCAAACAGGTCCTAGACATTATCACAGAGGCCATAAGGCCCAGCACCAGAAAATCTTACACAGGAAAATAGAAAAATTCTACTCCTGGAGCCAGTCCAGAGGGGGCAATACCTCACAACACTCCATCCCTCTTATCCTGGACTACCTAGTGGAAATACTTAATACCGGCCTCTCCTTCTCCTCTATTAAAATCCACGCCTCAGCCATTTCAGCTCATTTTGATACAGAACACCCCCTGTTCTCCCATCACTTGATTAAACAATTCCTCAGGGGGCTTCTAATATCAAACCTCCCAGAACGCCACCCACTCCAGCCTGGGACCTGAATTCTGTTTTAGAAAAACTAACTTTACCTCCCTTCACACCTGCTGCTTCAGCAGAACTAAGATACCTGTCCTGGAAGACTGCTTTTCTCCTAGCTATCACCTCAGCCAGAAGGGTTTCAGAACTTCAGGCACCGATGACCATTGAGCCCTTCATCATCTACCATGCAGACAGGGTCTCCCCGAGAACTAATCCCTCCTTTACGCCGAAGGTGGTATCTAATATAACTCTCAACCAGGCCATACATCTACCCACCTTCTTTCCTAACCCTGAAAATAAGGGGGAAAGGATTCTGCACTCACTAGATGTGCACAGACAGCTCAGATACTATCTGAACTGCACTAAACCCTTCAAGAAAACAGACCAACTTCTTGTCAACTTTGCCCCAGCGGCAGAGGGGAAGCCCATTTCCAAACAAACCATTTCCAAGTGGATGTCACACTGTATCCATTTCTGCTACAGATTGCATGGGACCCCCCAACTCTATTTGAACCCATTCCACTAGGGCAGCCTCTACTTCCACAGGATTCATCAGAGGAGTTCCCACCAGGGACATCTTAGAAGCTGCCACCTGGACTTCTGTCCATACCTTTACCAAGCATTACCACCTACCTCTGTTTTCTAAGGCTAGGGAAGGGTTTGCCTCTGCAGTTCTGTAGGGCATGCTGACCCATCCCTAGGTCTCTTACTAATCCTACCACCCCTATCCTCAGGTTTGGGAATCCTTCCACAGGTGATGACTGCAACAGTGAAACATAAAGAACATAGTACAGTTGTGTACACTTAGGATAAATGGAGATGTTCGTGTGTATTCACTGTTGCAGTCCTGGTTTCCCATCCTCCTTCCCCCTTATATCTTATTTCTTTAGGGAGACATAAGTTTCTAATGGTGGCTTTTAGCCACCAGGACCACTTTACCATATTTACTTAGGCCTCTGACTGGTTAGGACAAGAAAAACTGATGTAATGGTGTCAGCTGCCTTCCTTTATAGCACTGACGACCTGATGTTAGACAGCAAGCCTCAGCAGCCGATGCAGAAAAACATTGACTCTGGTATTCGGGCCAGCCGAGGGCTACCACAACAGGGATAACCCACAGGTGATGACTGCAACAGTGAATACACTCGAAGATCTACATTTATGGTAAGTGTACACAACTGTAGTTTGCCACTGTTTCCTGCTTCTTCCCTTGCTGTGCAACTCCAACTGAACTTTTGTACTGTTTTCATTCTGAAGGCTCCAGTGTATCCTCATGTGGCAAGTGTCCAGATGCTTTCCATTCTACCTGTTTCTCCTTAATTTGGGGATTCATTGTTCCATCATGCTATAATGTTTCCTGAGTTGGATTTTCTACACCAAATCCTTCATTTTGCAGGTAATCCATAACTTCAGTTTCTATTTCTTTAACTTCTCCATTACAAATCTTCTTTTCTACTTTCCACCTTTGTTTTCTTATTGTTTGTATTGTTAAAATGTCTGTATCCAGAAGCTTTTGCCTGTATTTCTCTTCAAATATCTTTGGTGCTGTTTTTTTGTATTGATTATTTCTGATCTCTCCTTTGCATAAATATTGCACACTACTAATTTTTTTCTTCACTGTGTCCATCTTTCTTCTCCTGTGACACCTGTTTCTACTTACTTTGGGAACTCATTGTTCTATTATGCTGTAACATAACCCGTGTTATACTTTTTACACTAAATGCTTCACTTTGCAGGTATTCCAGCTTTGATTTGTTTAACTTTTACTTTACTAATCTTCTGTTCTATATTCCCCCTTTATGAAATTTTCCACATCTGGGTGCCTTTGCCTGTATTTCTCTTTAAATTTCTTTGGAGCTGCTTTTTTGTACTGATTAGTTTTGTTTTATCCTTTGCATAAATAATACACCATATCAGACCTCTCTTTCTTTCCTATGTCCATGTTTCTTTTTTATACCTTTCAAAAATCTGTTTTTTTATGTTTTTGCACTTCCTCTGTCACTTCTTTTTCCAAACGGCCCAAAGTTTCTTTGGTCTATATAATGTTTTTATGGATATGTTGTGTTAATGAATGCAAGTTTGCATTTGAAGCTTTTGACAGTTTTTCTTGTATAACTGTTTTTTCTTTCCTCTAATTTCTGTTTTGTAGAGGTAAACCTTAGCTGACAAATGTGTCCCAGATCATTGCAGCTTAACTGTATATATGTCCAGTTTGCTATTATAGGTGTTTTATCTTCACTTACCCCCAAACCAGTAGAGTAACAAGGGTGGAGCAAAGGGAGAGCAGCCTCAGGTGCAAAGTGTTAGGCAGCACGATCAAGTTCCTGCATTATGTCTTTCTGTACCAAAATGCTGATACAGAAAGATACTTTCATGATTCCAGAGCTGAGAGGGGCATGTAGCTGTGGGAAACTGATTGGTATAAAAGTACTGGTCAGCTTTCTATAGTAAAAGCTGATGGCTTTCTTCTTTTCTTTTTTTTTCTCTTCACTTGAAGTGTTGTGGGAAGTGGAGTGCTATTTCAGGGACCATAACCAGGCACTAGATAAGCCAGCTATGGCTCTGCTCCAAACCTCATGACACTCCAAACACACAAAAAAACAACAGGTTAATAAAGTTTGCAGTCAGCCTACAACACAGAATCCACCACTGCACTCCCATCAAATATATTCCCTGTCCCAAA
This sequence comes from Protopterus annectens, assembly GCF_019279795.1. Classification (NCBI taxonomy): domain Eukaryota; kingdom Metazoa; phylum Chordata; order Ceratodontiformes; family Protopteridae; genus Protopterus; species Protopterus annectens. The sequence goes on along the minus strand of NC_056730.1, from coordinate 1,093,436,598 downwards.
TCTGCTCACCATGTTGCCATCAAGTATTAAGCTTTATCTTGCTCAGTGGTACAGGGGGTGGAGCTCTAAATGTGATGCAGATGACCAAGGCTCAATTAGTGGTCTCAGCACTGAAGGAGCCAGGCAGGAAGGGGAAAGAAGGATTCTGGCCTGCTAACCTCTTCGGGGGGGTAGGAAGGAATACTGCACACTCGGGAGCACATTGGGTAGATGTGATTTCCCTGGAAGAGACTGGAGAAATCTCCTCTCATGTCACACTTGGAGGGGAAGGGCTGCTTGACGGGAGTGCCCATTGCAGAAGTAAGTGGACATACTTCATGAACAGTCCATTAAGACAAATAAGATAAAAACTCGAATCACTTCCAGTGGCTGTCTTGACTGGTGACTCCTCCCAGTCAATCCTCACACCAATGGGAAATGAATGGGCCTATTGACAAAGGAGGGGGCTGATGATTAAAAGGCAGTATGGTCAAAGAGTGCAAGAAAAGTATTTGAAACTAGTCTGTCAGATGTTATGCTTCTCACAACATAGCCCAGGCATATGATCAGCACTGTGGTAGTACCGACTCATTCATAATCTAAGATCAAAATCGCAGAAAATAATAAAGGTTGGTAGGTTAGAAAACAGTATGGTAACTTACCATACCCAGGAATAGTAGCCAAATAGTTCTTTGTAGCATGTCAGAATGCATCTTTTCAAAAAAGCTATCAAATTATACCTTATTCTGCAGGTCATGTAGCTACAGGCCTAAATAACTCCAGTTGCCCAAAGTTCTTAATACCCTATAGTTAATATTCTCTTCCCAATGTTCTTCTTCCCTTTCCATCTCTCATATTTCCCTCTTTTCTTTATTTTGTTTCTGCCTGTATATGCATATTGTTGCTTTACTTTCCATCCTCTATACGTCTGCCTCCTCTCCTAGTACATCCATAGATAAAATTATTTCCCTTTGAAATAAATGTCTTCTTAGACTTTCCCTTTCCTATCTGGTAGGATCCCAAGCCTGCCATCTGGTTGAATCTTACTCTGTCTAATTTCTTGTGCTACTTACTGTTCTTCACCCCTGTGTTATCCTATCCTTCTGTCCTCACTTTAATACACTTCTACCTAAAAACTAAAGTTAAATTTCTGTCATCACCTCTTTCAAAATGTATTTTCTTGAACTTCTGTGTCATCAATGTTTATTCCTTGCAAAATTTGTGTAGATGTCACTCTGTGTAAATATAATGTATGTATTTATGTGTTAACAGTTTGCAAATTTGTACCACAGTTATTTGTATGTGTGTTTAACAGTTTATAGCCTTCTTTATCAATTTTATGTTTATGTTTTATACAGAAGTTTTTTTTCTCTAGGCCTCCACTGAAAATGAGCTCTATGTTGTCTGACTGTGTTCTCAAGTTAATAAGCATGTACCTGCTGTGATGGCTTAGTGGTTAAGTGCTGTGACTATAGTGTACAGGGTCCTGGGTTCAAGAGCTGGTTATTAATTCACCCCGGGGATCACCTCTGTGGCTCTGCTCGACAGGGGCACAGGAAAATTATTTTCTTGGGTGTAGAAAGCCAGGGTACCTTTTTGGCTAGGCTTATATAGGCCCTAGGGCCAATAGCCCAGTACCTACCTATGAACCTATGTGGAAGTAGATATTGTGTGTGGAGTTCAATTCAGCCTGCAAATTCCCATTCAAAGAATGCAATCACCAGTTAATATAATGTCAAAAAGATGACCCAGCACACAAAAGTACTTGCTTAATGCAGGAAGATTCACTATTTACAAGAAAATGTTTTACTGTATTGGATTGTATGGGAGCACTCTTAGGATTGGTGTGAGATGCTTAATGGCTATGCTTAGAAGTAGAATGTACGTAAGTGATATGAATTGTGTTAGCTTTATTATATGCTGTTTTGCTAGTTAGTACTATGCCCTACTGATTTTAAAAAGAAAAGTTCTTGTTTTAATAGTTTAGCTTTTTCTTTTCCATATGGGCACATGATTTTTGTAGCTTCCAAAATCAAAGATTTTTCCAGGGATTCAGAAAGAACCTCACCACTACTTGCATTAAAGGCTGCTGTAAAAAGCCCTTTTTTCCATAGTGTAGTATTTTGAGATTCAAAGACACATTAGCCACAGTGGGAAAGACCTCATTATTGGTTAATATGCCTGTATCTGAATCACCATTAACTGTTGCATATGCTGATCAGCACTTTCCTGTAACAGCAGAGGTGACTGCATCATGTTAGCACAGGCACCCCTTTCATTGGCTCACAATACATACAGTCAAATGCGCGCGCACACACACACACACACACACACACACACACACACACACACACACACACACACACACACACACACACACACACACACACACACACCATACCTGTCGCTGCATTATGCAAGTGTCTCTGATGTCTCCTTTTTCCTGTCCACAGAAATCATGGAAGTGTACAGTTGGTCATTAATGCAGGCATTACAGCTTCATACTTCACATCATTCAGTAAGTCCATAGTAGTGCAAAAGAGGTTATACTACACATTTTATAAGTTTGTAGGAGGAATAATTAAAATCAATTCCTTATTATGTTGCATCATTCATTTTGGCAGAACCCTATTGAAATGTCGGCACTAAAAATGCAGAGTGCCTACAAGCTGAAAAAAAAATAGACTAAAAACCCAAAAGAAGAAGAGTGAATCTTGAAGATTGCTCGTTTTCTTTAAACTTATTTTTTTGCAGGAGGCAAGCCCCCCACACACACACATCTAAACTTATATATATCAACTACAAGACCACCATACCAGAGAGAAAAGGTAATATCCTGAGAAAAACAGCCATCTTGGACTTAATATATGTAAGTTCATTCTTTTTGACCAGTCTCTGTGTTTCAGGACTCACTCTAGTGGGTCCTGACATTTCAAATAGTTACTAATTTTGTCTTTGTCTTGATTGTGCTGAAAGGTTGAGAGATATGTCTAAATTTCCCTGTCCTTCTCTTGTATGTCATAAACTTTTACAGGCATTGATTGATGCTGAGATCCTCAATATATGTTAAAAACAAACTCATTGCACTAATACAGCAGGTTAATGTTCAGGTTTACTTTGGCAAAGGTGCAGGGTTCAAATTCCCCATTGTAGTTCCCTTTTTTAACTCTCATTTATTTTTTGTCATACCCCTGGTGTCTAGTACTGGCACAGAGGATTAATATCCTCCAAGGAAGGTGGAAGGGTACAGGATTACAATGTTTTAGTGCCTTTAAGGCATGCTGCTTGTACTGTCCCTGGTATCTAATGGTTCTCTGCACCACTTTTCTTTTTGCATGTTCAATTAAATGCCTTTAATGCATGCTGTATAGAGTATTCATGATGTCTGTTCCCCCCATCCCCGTTTCTGTAAGTGCCATTACAGCACAAGAAGTCATCCTTAGTTTCTTTAGGTTATCTGTGGTTTCTAGTGGTCTCCCTGACTCATGTCTCTCTGATTATCCCTGGTGGCTAGTCATCCTCAATGACCAACAACTAGAGGGCTATCCTTGGTGGCTAATGGTCTTTCCAGGCTGATATTACCGGCTTTGTTCATTACTCTAGGGGTGTGTGGAAGCTAAAGAGCACACCAATGAAATCATGTCAACTGCCATCATAAATAAATCAAAGATCTGACTACAAAAATATTTTTTGTGACACAACACCCATATAATGCAAATCAAATATCACCTATTTAAAATGATCTTTTATTAAGCTGTACTGCATCATCAGCAAATACATAGTACTACTGCAATCACGTATCATGACAAAGCCATCTTATTCCTTTATTAACAGACTAGAAAATCATTTCCCTACCATTTCTCTGCATGTGTACTGCCATAATGTTTTATTCATAATTGAAAGCTGCAAATGCCACTGTATAAACTAGGCAGCATCCTGAAAGCACAATACAGTGATATAAATGCATCACTGCAGACTGCACTTGCTTCATAATGTATTGTTTGTCTGTATATCTTTGTCTGTAAATTCCAAAAAATGAATTCTTGTAAACACGTCTTTTACATTGCCATCTTCCCCATAAATCTTTTTTTACTGCTGTTATGAATTCCCATTACAATACAGAAGCAGGAAAACATGTACGTAAATTAAAAAGTAATTATTTCATAACTGATTTTTGTTTACCATGGCAAGGAAATGTAAAACTATTTCTTTAAAAAAAAGCAGTGACAAAGCAGTTTGGTAAAAAACAACCTGCCAATAACAGCAGATTTTCTTCATAGTCAGTGTTGCAGTTCTGATTCTTGGATCTTCCTGTGATTCAGAAGCTCATGACTAGCCAGAATTCCAGAGTCTTTACATCATCCCTAGCTGACAGATATCCGAAGACTGACATCTATATTTCAGGGTATAAGAAGGGCATCCATCAGCACCACCTTTAGTTATTTCTAGCCGTGCAGTCTGATGGGTTTCATGTGTGTTCAGTATGCTCAATGTCTGTTGGTCAGCTCATGTTTCTGGAGAACTTTCTTCTTCTACTTCCAGTCACATAAGTATCCCACTGGGAAAATTTCTCTACTAATTTAATGTTCAAAAAAGTCTGCAATTGCTTAAAGTATTGGGACCAAATCCTGCATAAAGATTTTCACTCATTTTATCTGTTCTGTTTGGGGCACAAATTCTCTAACTGCCCTGACTGTGCAAACTTCCATGCAAAAACTCTTAAAAGTAGGGCTAAGGTAGTTGCCACCCATATGAAGACCTCCTCCTTGGCTTCCTCGGGGGCATCGTAATCCATTGTTACCACAGGGCCAGCTCAGGCTCCGGCATCTGCTAGCATCACTCAAAACCCCCAGAAGAACAAAAAAGCAAAGGACAGTGACATTAGCCAGAGAGCTCCAACAATGGGTCTTAAGTCTTAAGTCAGCCGACTACCTAGGTGAGGCACCTTTGCAGCCTCCTGGTCTGGTGACTCCTAGGCCTGAACACTGTGATGTAACCCCCTCAGGAAGACACCATGACTTCCAGCCTAACTAGGAATGCCACTACGGCTCAAAAGTTGGTCAAGTCTGAGGTTGCTGTGCAGGCCTCAGCTTCTGATGTGAATGCTATGGATATTTAGGGAGTTTCCCTGTCTTCCCCACCTACCAAAGCTACAACCGAAGTTGCAGTTAGCTGACCACATCCTCCAGTTACCCCTTTAAAATGGACTACTAGACCAAAGCAAATCTCTTATTTTGCTTTGTCACTGACTACAACCATTGCTTCTCAGACAGAAGCCCAAGACCTCTTTAAAATAGCACAGGAGTTTATGGCCTTCATGAAATCTAGAGGGCCCTCTTACTCTTCCACTTCTGAGGCCTACCCATTTTAAAGGAGCAGGGAAGTAGCTTTTCAGGAAGAGGAATATTTTTCTACCTTTAAGGATGAGAAGGAATTGTCTTACTCTGGCCACATACCACCTGAAACTTAGCGAAACTCAGATGGCACACTGTCCTCTGCCACCCCCCCAAGGACCTTTCTTTCAGAGTTACCTTATATAGAATAAAGGAGGTTTTCACTTGGGAAAGTAAGCAATTCTCCCAGGTCCAGACTCACTACAGTGAACTGTTAAGTTTACCTTCACCCAGGCCACTGGCTATTCCTCTAGTACATGTTGCATTAGATGATGCCTTCAAAGACATAGCTCTACATCCTGTCTTTCTCTGCCCCCTGTTTCTAGGAAACCAGACATGTTTTACAGAGTGCTTGAATCTTACAAGCACCTCTACAAAAAAACTGAAGGCTGATCCTTCTGTTGTGTCCCCTAAATCCACAAAGGGTTTACCTAAAGTACCAACAAGACATCTTCTGCCTAATGACAGGGAAAGCAGATTACTAGATAGATTTGGAAAGAAAGCTTATGTCTCTGCCATCCTGGCAATGAAAGCTTTGAATTGTCATTCCATATGCTAATGTACCTTGAATCCCTTCAAGACCAAATACTAGCAAGGGTAGACTCTTATTTGAATATAACCTTATTCTAGGAAATCCAGGAGATAGCCAGAGAAGCTTTACAGGTCTCCAGACACTCCCTAAAATTTGGCTATGACACTTTAGATGATTCTTGCAGAGAAGCTACCACAAGTTCTATCATCCACAGACATTCATGACTCAGGACCCAATTCTGGTCAGATCAAGTAAGGCTGAACTGCTGGATGCCCCAATGGACAAGAAATTCATCTTTGGTCCTACAACCGAACATTTTTTGAGAAACTGGACAAAAATGGAAAACAAATTAAAACTGTGAAAGAATTTTACCTGTCTCTGACTCCAAGGTACAGTAGGAATTACCCTTCAAAACCTTGTTCTTTTTCACCTAGACAAGACAAGGGGAGGTCTCCCAATAGTAAAAGACCAAAACAATCTAGGAGATTGCAAACAAACAGTCACAAAGGGCAGGGGGCTCCAAAGAACCCACCGGGTGGAGAGAGCAACTGTGACTATTGTCTACACCACCCTCTCTTACTCTTTTCCATCCCCTTAAATCCACTAGCAGGAAGACTGTCCATACCTCTCAACCTGGAAACATCAAAAATCTGGACAAAAGCACATGAAAAATAGGTATAATTGGCCAAAACTCTGGACACTGATTAACATAAAATTTGTATACAAAATAGTGTAACCCCTCCCACTACAATGGAATTGTGGGATACCAATATTCAAACACAAATTGAAGAATAGACAAAATATTAAACAACATACAACCAGAACAATATATTTTTATTTATATTGACATTTGAACTTGTATAAAACTAAAATGCATAAATAACAAAATATAAGCAGAACAGTACTGTTTTATTTATATTAATATCTGAACTTGTAAAAAAAATTGAGCTTGTATAAAACTAAAGCACATTTTAAACAGCTATGTTCCCAGTTAGTCATTGTGATCCAGTGACCAAAAACAACTTTCTGTATTCTGTCTACAAACCTAGCAAATCTGCTGGGCATTGTCTGTGCTCATACAAGGTTGCTAAGGCCTAGAACTCCTTGCCTGTATCTGTCAGGTCTATACCCTCCCTCTCACCTTTCAAAATTGCTCCGAAAGACTTCCTAGCTAAAATGTGGATATGTTCTTCCTCAAAAACAGAATAAACTATATCCCTAACTTGAGAGCATGCACCATTTCATTCCTCATACCTCCTTACTCTCCCTTCTTTACTTACTTATTTACCACTATCAAAGTCTCTTTCCTGACTTTCTGTCTAAATTTGGCATGCCTGTTTCTCCCTCACTTCATATTACAATTCCTGTTTGAATTAGGCTAACTTATAGTAGAGAGTCGATTATCCAAATGTCAATTATCAGAAATGTCAGTTATCTGAATGCAGCCTTCCAAAGTTTTTGGGTAGGAAAAATCATAAAGTCTGAATATGTAAGCATTATACCCTTCTGCTTACTAATTTATCTTCCTCACTATCCTCCAAACTAGAAGTATGTTACAATAAAATCTCCAGATTTGATACCAAAGTCAAATCTTCCTCTCATCACTGTTCCTCCCTTCACTCATTAAACTGGCTTGAACTCCATAACCAACTTGACTTTCTCCAAATCATGACTGCCTACAGACTACTATTCCAACCTACCAAGTGCCCTGCACTATCCAATATCCTACAACCATATACTCCCCATAGAACACTTAGATCTACCCACCAAAACTTAATCACCATCCACAAACCCAAGTGCCCAGCTGGTCATCTTCTGCTTTCCTTCACCTTAGCCAAAAAATGGAATGCTCTTCCCTCCACTCTTAGGACCTGCGATAACCTCAAAAACTTTAAAACTCTTCTTCATTCTCACCTTTACTCAAACAGGAAATGCAGCTGTACTCTTCGCCCTATACCTCTCAAGGTCTCCTCCACTTTTACTCCTGGCTAACCTCTCACCTAGCTAACCTTGCTCATTTGTATTATGTATAAATAATTATACTGTAAAATCTAGCCTCAAGGCCATTGCCTGTCTTTTATACCTAAACAAAATTGTAATTGTTTGTTTCTTTATGAATGCTACCTGTTTATTTGTCAGTAATGCAAAGTTTCGTAGTAATTATTCATGTAACTATGTATTGTTGGAGCTTTTCTCCCTGGGCCTCCACTGAAAACGGGCTCCCCGGTCATCAAACTGGAATAAATAAATAATACGTATTTGCTTCTGTGTGTTTTTTGATCTTGTAGCCTGCTCATGTATGAAAAATATTATTTATTCGCCACTGGAATCACTAAATGGTTCAAAAGCACAAAAGCATGCAAAAAAACTCCCCAAGATGTTTGCATTTTTTTAATCTGGTTCAGTTATGTTTGATTATCCAAACTACCCTAGGTCCCAATTATTTCAGATAATCGACTCTCTACTGTACCTTTAATTTCTCTATATACTGTCTAAAATTTCTCTAAATATTAATATATAACTTATATCGATTCTTAACCAATGCTTTTATATTATGACTAATTTGTTATAATTATTTAAACTGCAGATGTTTTTGTTTTATTTTTGAAGATTGCAAAAGTATTGTTCTTAAAATGTTTTGTAATAATTTGGAGCTAAACCCTAAGCAGCTGCCTAGGTCACCGTGTGCTGGATCTGGCCCTGCTGCCAGTTTGCAATAGGTTCCCCTAAAAGGCAACATTATTATGACACTGTTTCCAAAACTGGATAGTTGCCTGCTCGCATGCAGACCAAATATGTGTTTGGAATTCTAATGTAGAGGTCACTTCAGCTTGACCAGTCACGTTGAGAAATAACTTACATATTTATCTACAAAGGAACATGTTAGCCAGGACAATGTCAGAAATGTCTTCAAAGGCCATGATTTAATTTCCATCTAACTCGTCACTTGATTGTGACTAAAAGAGACTTACTTTACTACTATTTCACAATGAGGTACTTCTGGCAGTAAGCTTCTTACAACCCTTATTATAAACGTTTGTGATGCAAGCCGGCCCACTGTGACAGAAAAAATTTATTCACATCCAAATGAACTTGCTGTCACTGAAAGTGTCTGTAACATTTTCACCAGTAAAGATTGTTGCACCCTTTCCCTGCACAAATAAAAATGACACATAATATCTGTATATGTATCTGTTGCAACAAAGAAGATTGCCATCACATAGTTGTAGCAAACAAAAAAGAAAAAAAGAAAAATGCCTATGGCTTTCTCCTCTTCGGTTGTGTTCTGATAACTCTACCCACCCATAGGTTGTCAAATAACTCCACCAATATGGTGGGTGGAGTTTTAATTTCCACCTGTCCTAATGCAACATGGGTAATAAAGTGCTTGGGGCCAGCTAGCAGAATATGTAAGGGAAATAATCAACCAAGACCTAACTAAAGAAGGGCAAGTGGAAAGAAATGTAATTATTCTTTTCAGAGCTATCCCCACATTTAAGAATAGGAAATCTATATTTTTGATAGGGAAAGGCCAACGAATAAGTTAACCTTAGTTTGGACTCTGTGGCTTGAGTGGTCACTCAGATTTTTTTGTATAGAAGTGTTTTCTGCTACAGGGCTCAACCCTAGAGGGACTAAACTGCAATGATTCCTTGCCAAGTGTGCTTACTTTGTGCAGTGGAGGATGTATAACTTTATTTGGCGAGTTTTATGGTTTGCATCATGTTTGATTATGCCTCTCTGTCATACTCTTGGGTAAAGTGTGCATTGTTGTACATTTTACTTACATTCTGAATTTATGCCATGAGTGGCAAGATAGAATCTGTAGTCCCATGTATGATTCAGACTTGTGCATTTTTTTTCCTGTGATTACCCAATTTCTTGCTTTCTTTATTCATTCACCAGGGCCTCCTGTCGGTTGTATATATTCAGTCAGAAGGGTTGATGATTTGATTGCTGATACTTACGTGGAATGGGTAGTACAACAGCAATAAATGTCTGTCGCTGTCTAAATTAGTACATCACTTACCTTTGCCTTTCTATTTTCCTGTATATGCCTAGTTTACTGGAGTAGCTCTCTATCAAAAATATCAGTTTCTGAGTTGTAAGGATTACTTAGAAAATTGGCTTTCAGTAAGAAGAATTAGGGTTGCCACCTATCTGTTTTTTTCCGGACTATCCGGAAATCAGATTGATTCTCCGGTAGTCTGAAAAACACTGTACAAACTCTGGTATTTTGTTTCAAAAAAGGAAACAGACTATCAAAGTTTGTTAAATCAGCTGATTTACTATGCTTTTTTACAGACAGGCATAGTAAATTGGCTGAAAGCAGGCATCAAAAATGGAAAAAGAGGGCGTTCCCACCAGCTGATGTCACAGCGACATCACAAAATGACGGAACATGGACAGGAGAGAGGCATGAATGTGCAGGGGGGGATGATGTGAGAAGTGTGGCCTTACTCCGGTTTTAGCCACAACAAAAGGTGGCAACCCTAAGAAGAACACAAAAAAATAATACGGGATTAAAGTCCCAAATCAGGACTTGTCTTTTTCACTTTAATCGGCAACCAGAGAAGTGAGGAAATGTGACTTAAAGATTTAGTTTAAAAGACAACAATGGGATTATATTATTAAATGCTCAACTTCTCTGCCCTTTTTCTCCCTATTTATTGACCCTGCTATGAATAAACAACACAGCATTTAAAATATTTTAAATTGACTCTTTCTCTCCACTGGAACAGTACCTTACTGTACTGTGGTGGTTTCACTTTCAAAAAACTTTTATCCTGCCCTTGCTGCAGTCTCCAGTTCATTGATGTCATCAAGGCCACTGAATACATTTAGTTTTCTGGCCAGCTGTCTCCCCAAACTGACATTACCATGACTGTCCTAAAAACCCACCCATGCTGCGATGTCACAGCTCTCTAGTCCTTCCCCTCCCCATACAGAAAGTAAAGGCTAGAACAAGGAAACAGTGCACGATTCAAGTCTCCTGCTGTGAGCTGTCAATCACGGCAGGTAACAGCTGAAATTACTCTTAGCACTGACAGCTAGGGAAGTTAGGTGTGAAGGGGGATGGGAGATGAGTCAAAGTAGAACAATTCAGGCTTCAGAAAAAGTACAGTTTAGCCATTCTAAAAAGAAGCAGCAGTAAAAAGCACTTTGAAAGTCTGTTCTGTGGCATTTGCACTGTTTGTGTTCTAAGTAGTCATTGAATGGCATGAATGTTTTTTCTAAATTAACTGACTGAAAGACAACAGTATATGCATGTAAAATCAATGCAGTGGCAGGAGCTTTAGGAAGAAAGAGGCTTGTGTGATGTAACTTTTTACAGACATGCACTGCATTTTGGGATACCTAGAGGCAGACTAAACAATCGTAATTACTTCAAGATGCCAGACCCCATGTGGTCAGACTTAGAAATTATGTATAAAAATATTTAAAAACCTGTAAATATTCCCAGAGTGGTGTTAAAATGTAGGAAACACAAAACCATAATAAAATAAACATGATGTTCATCATGTTACCCTGCTGCAGTCATCGCACTTGGGTTATCCTGTCGTCAGGCGGTCCCGCAGTCAGCCGGAATTCCAAAGTCTTGGTCCGGCGTCGGTTGCTGTCGCTTCTTCCCTCACGTCAGTGCGCCAGGGGTATATATAATGCATCCGACGCCATTTTCTTCAGTCTTTCTTGCTGCGCGGTGCCCGAAGCAGAAGCAGTTCGCAAGTGCCCGTCGGCCGACTCCTGAGATTTTCGAAGTCGAATTTCAGATCTGAAGTCTTCAATAAAGCTAAGTACCCCGTTGGGGAAACTTTTCTTGCCCCAGACTGATGTCAGAAAAAGTTAACAATTGTATTTCTTGTGGGAAGCAAATACCTCATAAGGATTTTCATTCTTATTGCATACCTTGCCTAGGCCCAGACCACGACGTCACTGGTTGTCGCTTTTGTGCTAGGTTTAATAAGCGTACTATAAAAAGACGCTTTGATTTCGCACAACACTACTTCGGTAGAAAATTTAACTACACAATGCCGTCGGAGCAACCGACTACTGGCGTGCACAAAAAACGCAAGGATAAGGACAGGCAGCCTAGACCCAAGCCAGACTCCGAGGCCTCGGCTGGACAGGTCTCCAGTTCACCGGTCTTCAGTGAGGCTCCGACGCAGCCCCTGACTACCGCAGATTTGGAACCCGAGACATCTTCAGAGCCTTTGGCGGAGAGTGCTAGGCTGATGCAGCCATTTTGTTTAGCCCCTACCAACGACACTGCAGAAAGAGATGGTGCTGCAGAAACACCTTCGGTTTCTAAAGGCGTCTTCAGACTGACGACGCTCACCATAAAAACGTATCCTAAGCTTAAGACTCCTATTAAACCAAAAAAGACTGCACTTCAGTCTCCAGTTCAAGGCCCCATGCCTAAGAAACAGATGCTTAAAATGGCTGAAGATTTGATCTCTTTAATCAGGGGTTCCCAACCCCCACCCGACAAAAGGCCTAGACAAGAGGAAGATTATGCCTCCTCTGATCAAGTATCTATTTCCTCAGGCTCCTCTGAGGACCAAGATTACTCCTTTTCCCATTATGAAGATTCTGATGCTGAGGATTCTATTCCCTCAGCTTCTCCTCCTGAAGACTACTCCTTTGGGGAAACTTTACACACTATGAGGGAACATTTTCACTGGGAAGGTCAGGACTACTCTGACTCAAAGAAAAGGCTCAGTTTCTTTTACTTCCCCAGCACAGACCACTTGCCATCCCCCCAGTTTTAGACATTGTGGATGATGTTTACTTAGAATCTAGTTTGAACCCAGATTCTCTGCCTCCTGCTCCAGCCAAACCAGACAGATACTATAGAGTGCCTGACTCCCACAAATTCCTTTATAAAAGCCCTGTTGCTGATCCTGAGACTATCTCCCAGGGTTCCAAAGGGGCTAAGGCTTCTATGGCAAAAAATCCTGTACCCTCTGAAAGGCACTGCAGAGCACTAGACAGATGGGGGAAAAAGGTTTACACCTCAGCCACTCTAGCTATGAGAGCACTAAATTGCCAATTTCACATGCTAAAATATCAGCAATTTCTAATGTCTCAGTTAAGACAAAAAATGAGCACTCTCCCCCAACAGTCTGAATTGAAAGAAATGCAGGATCTGTTGCATGCAACTGAACAGGTGGGCAAACATACTTTACAATGTGGGTTTGATTCTTTAGAAGCTTCCTGCAGAGCAGCTGTCACTGGGTCTGTTATACATAGGCATGCTTGGTTAAAGGAACAAACTCTACCTGATCATGTTAAAGCAAAGCTTCTAGATGCTCCCTTACAGCAGGATGTTCTATTTGGAGTTAAAGCAGAAGAAGTCTTAAAGAAAATGGAGGATAAGGCAAAATCTATGCAGACAGTCAAAGATTTTCTATAGGTACAGCCCCCTCGCTTCAGCAGAAATTGGCCAACAAAAATTGGTCCTTTACAGCTACTGACAGACCACAGAGGGGTAAATACAGACATCCAAGAGGCAGTGGACAACCACAAGTCCAATACAAACCTTGACAATGGGGCACTGCAACACAGAAGGGAGGAGAAGACAGGCCCCAAACTACTAGAAGGCAAACTCAATGACTTACACCTCATCTGGCCAAGCAACACTCTCTTGGCAGCTCCCTTGGGAGGAAAACTCGCACTTTTTTCAGACAACTGGCACATTGTCACAAAGGACAAATGGGTTCTAGACATAATTTCAAGAGGATACAGATTCCATTTCCACACCTTGCCAATGAAAAGAGGAATGCCAAACCTGCCACAAAATCAATGGGCAGAGGCACAAAAACAAATTACAGCTCTCATGGACATGAGAGCCATTCAACTGGTACCTACACGGGAGCAAGGCCAAGGATTTTACTCAAGACTCTTTCTAGTCCCCAGAAAGGACAATGCCTGGAGACCAATTCTGGACCTTTCAATTTTAAACACCTTCTTACAAGTACCCAAATTCAAGATGCTAACACTACAGCAGCTTCTTCCCATGTTGGGCAAGAAAGCATGGCTAGTAACACTGGACCTCAAGGAGGCATACCTGCATGTCCCTATCAGACAAAGTTGCAGAAGATACCTCCATTTCATTGCAGGTTCAACCCATTACCAATTCTCTGCACTGCCCTTTGGCTTATCCACTGCACCCAGGGTCTTCACAAAATGCCTGGCACCAGTAATTGCATACTGCAGACAAAGAGGAATTCAAATATACCCATACCTGGACGACTGCCTCATCCAAGCAGAAAGCAAGGACATCCTCTTACAACATCTGGCTTTTGTAAAACATCTTTTTAGTTACCTGGAGTACACAGTAAACGAAAAGAAATCAAAACTAGTACCCTCACAAAATATGACATTCCTGGGTGCCAGCTTGAATACAATGGCCCAGAAGGCTTATCTGACGCCAGACAAACAACTACAACTGACTCAATATTTCAAAACAATGGCAACAAAGACCCAACTCCCTGCAAGAAAAATTCTGCAGGCCTTGGGCTTCATGGCATCTTGCATACTACTAATACCATTTGCAAAGCTGCATATGAGGAAATTACAGTGGTACCTAAAAAGCGTATGGTCTCAACACAGCCACAACTTGGACACAATGATAACTCTCATTCCCTGCCTACAACAGGAGTTTCTATGGTGGTCACAGGCATGTCACCTCAACAAGGGTCAGCCTTTCACCTTGCCCCCAGCCAGGCAAACTATGACAACAGATGCATCAGACTAAGCCTGAGGGGCACACATGGAAGGACAGTGCGTTCAAGGCATATGGACTGCAGATCAAAGGAATCTGCACATCAATCAAAAAGAGATGCTAGCTGTACAGAATGCTCTGACAGCCTTCAAGAACCTATTACATTCAGGCCAACTTACAATAAGGACGGACAACACCACAGTAACGTGGTACATAAACAAACAAGGGGGTACTCACTCCTACCCTCTATGCAGGCAAGCAATGACCTTGTGAAACACAGCACTGGCTTACCAAGTTCAGCTACAAGCTCAGTTCCTGCCAGGAAAAAGAACACATTGGCATACGACCTCAGCAGAAACATCATGGATCCCCACAAGTGGAAACTGGATCCACAAGTATTTGCAATGATAACTCAAAAATGGGGCCTTCCAGACATAGACCTGTTTGCCAGCCCCCAAAACTATCAGCTAACAAAATTTTGTACAAGGACACTTCACCATCAAGCTTGGAAAGTGGACACACTCTCATTCAGTTGAAAAAACCTGACAGTATATGCCTTCCCTCCATTTCCTCTCCTCACAAAGGTGCTTCTGAAAGTCAGAAAGGAGAGACCACGACTGATACTCATAGCCCCAGACTGGCCACGCCAGCACTGGTACCCACTATTAAGGAATATGGCCCAGGGCCCACCTTGGATTTTACCACAAATTGCCCATTTGCTCACACAGCAAAACAATCAGATTCTACACAGCCAGCTCAAAACCTTAAATCTGGCTGCATGGCAAATCACCTAAACATCCAGCCAGCTCCTCTTTCCCAAGCAGTTATGGATGTTATTCTGGAAGCTAGGAGGCCCAGCACCAGAAAGGCCTACTCGGACAAATGGAAAAGGTTTTGCGCCTGGAACCAAGCTAAAGACCAAAATACACTTCAGCCTCACATGCCTCAGATTCTACAGTATTTAACTGAGATGCTGCACAAAGGACTTTCTTTTTCATCCATTAAAATCCACGCATCAACTATTTCAGCCCACTACAACACGGATCCACCCTTATTTTCATATCCACTTCTAAGGCAGTTCAACAGAGGGGCAAAAAATATTAGGCCCCCCAGGAGAGCACCTACACCAACATGGGACCTCAATTTTGTTCTGGAAAAACTTACGCTACCTCCCTTTGAACCAGCTTTCTCTGCAGATCTACAGTTTATATCATGGAAGACTGCCCTGCTGCTAGCAATAACTTCAGCCAGAAGAGTCTCAGAGCTGCAGGCACTAATGGCAGTGGAACCTTTCCTCATTTTCCATCAAGACAGAGTTTCTCTACGAACTAATCCTTCCTTCATGCCTAAGGTGGTTTCCAGTGTGGCTTTAAATCAAACCATCCACTTACCCACCTTCTTCCCAAATCCACAGAACAAAGGAGAAAGACTCCTGCATTCCTTGGACATTCACAGGCAACTTTGTTACTACTTGGATAAAACTAAGGTTTTCAGAAAATCTGACCAGCTCTTAGTATCCTACGCTACAGCTTCACAAGGGAAGGCTATATCAAAACAAACCATTTCCAAATGGATAGGACATTGCATTCGTTTTTGCTATACCCATCATGGAAAACCAGTTCCTGCTACCATTAGGCCCCACTCTACCAGGGCAACAGCTACATCTACAGCCTTCCTCAGGGGTGTTCCAACCAAGGAAATTTTGGAAGCTGCAACTTGGAGTTCAGTTTATTACCTTTACCAAACACTATCACTTACCACTTTACTCTAAGACTAGAGCTGGCTTCGCCACTGCAGTTCTGCAGGGCCTTCTAGCCTCCTCTAACCCTCTATGACTGATCCACCCATCCTTAGCTTTGGGATTCTACCCAAGTGTGATGACTGCATCAGGGTAACACGATGAACATAGTACAGTTTTGTACCTACCATAAATCTAACTGGCTAAATCTCTACAATACCTTCCTGATGTATTTGCTTATAGCTGGAGGGATTTTGTGTTTGTGCAAAAATTTCTTAAATTGGTACTAATTACTGACCACATTTTTGGGGGCACCTGACATCTGGGGCAAGAAAAACTGAAGAAAATGCCGTCGGATGCATTATATATACCCCTGGCGCACTGATGTCAGGGAAGAAGCCACAGCAACTGACGCCGGACCAAGACTTTGGAAGTCCGGCCGACTGTGGGACCGCCTGACGACAGGATAACCCAAGTGTGATGACTGCAGCAGGGTGTACACTCGAACATCTACATTTATGGTAGGTACAAAACTGTACTTTTTTTGAGTCTGTGGGTGTGTTTTTCCTTTAATCAATACTGTCATACCTTTCAACTGTCCAGATACTGTTTATTTTGTATCTCTGCAGATGTACACAAAGCATACGTAGTCAGAAACTTATTTTTATAATAGTAATACAATAGCTATCTCCTCCAGATGCATTTGTTTTCTGAAGTTAAAAAAAAGAAAAGAATGCTATGCTTGACACAGCAGAGCAGTGGGTATGACTTAGAAAACTGTGTTAATCAAACAAAGCTCCTGAGTGGCTGAAAATAATTTTGTGCATGCTTCCTACCTGGCCAAAAGGAGAGTCCAAGTAAAGACATACAGGATATGACAGTATTAGTTCATAACACAATTACACAAAAATGGTGCACATATTGTCAAAGTATAGCAATATACAGTGATATGCTCTGTCATCTAGCATCCAAGTCTATACATAGCACAACCATTGTTTCTTTTTTAGTCCTAAAGTCCTGAAAAATGTTTTAAGCAGGACAGGATCGCTTTTTTCCTTCAGTGGTGTTAATTTACAGCTGTTCTCAAAATCAGGATTTAAAGGGGCTAATAGGGAATTTGTGGAACCCTATTATTTTGAACCCAAAACTAGGAAATGCCAAGAAATTCAGTACAGTTGAGAGGTATGATACCGAGAAATTCAGTACAGTTGAGAGGTATAAGAATCTCCTTCATCCTAAATCAACAGACATCCATCACCAGGGATCAATGGAGCGTCAGAATCATACAGAAAGGTACTATATTCAATGCAGAGAAATATCACCCTTCTTTGGGCATTCCAAAACCATCAAAAGAACAAGAAAGCCTCTTACCACCTATCCTCAGGGGGCTACTTCATCAGGGATCCAGCCAACCTGTCCCTCCAGGACAAGAGAGAAGAGGCTTGTGCTCAAGGATATTTCTATTCCCAAGAAAAGAGGGCACTTGGAGGGCCCATCTTGGACCTCTGCAAGCTAAACAATTTTCCTCAACATCCCAAAATTCAAAATGCTTACGCAGCAGAAATTACTGCCCATGATTTTCCAAGACACCTCCATGGTCACCATAGACCTAAAGGATGCCTACCTCCATATCCTTATAGCAGACAGTCACAGAAAGTACTGATGATTTGTAGCAACTCTCTCTCTCACTTTCAGTTCTTTGCTTTACCATTTGGGCTATCTACTACTTCCAGAGTTTTCACAAAATGCCTAGCTGCTTTAAGAGCTCTAGGGGGTTCATATTTATCCATACTTAGACGACTGTCTCACTCGGGGAAGACCCACTTTAGAGACTGATGCCTTACAGATCATTATAGATTGTTTTCAGAATGTAGGTCTCACCTTAAAGCTTCAGAAATCCCAAACTCTCCCTCAAACAAGGAAACTCTTTCTGTGAGCCTGCATAAACTCAGTTTAACAAAAAGCCTTCCTTTCCCAAGACATTATTTTTTTTCTTGATAGGCTACCTGACTGGTCTGTTTACAAAGCAGCTCATTTACAAGAGAATTCCTGAGGATACTGGGGTGCACAGCATCATGCATCATCATGATCCCATTTGTAAAGTTGCACATGAGGAAACTGTAATGGTTTCTGAAAAATGTCTGAAAACCCTACTGCCTCTCCTTCCATGCCTGAAAAAGGAGCTCCTATGTTGGAAGAACACCATACAAAGGAACTCAGGGACAAATTTCACTAAGCAGAGAAGACCATTACCATGGACAGTTCAGACATAGCTTAGGTCCCCTAAAGTTACAGTGCATTTTGTCCAGCCAGCACAGGAAGTTGCATATAAATCATAAGGAGTTACTAGCAGTCTACCTGACCATAAAAGCCTTTAAAGAAAACTTAAGCCCCAGGGACACTGCAAATCTGGACAGACAACACCACAGTTATGTGGTACATAAGCAAACAAGGAGAAACTTTGCCTTACCCTCTAGGCAGCCTTGCCAGAAAAATTTGGATACTGGCTCAAAAGATAGGGTTGACCATCATAGCCTCTTATATTCCAGGCCAGAGCAATACCCTGGCATATTTTCTGTGTAGAGACCTTCCAGACCCCAATGAATGGATGTTAAAAATAGACCCATTTGACTCTCTCCACAACAGGCAACTACAGAATTTTTGCTCCATAACACAATAGACAAGAGCTTGGAAAAGAGATGCATTCTCATTCACATGAACAAACTGGTTCCTGCCTGCATTCCTGCCCTTACCCCTGATCCCCAGGGTATTAACAAAAGTCAGGGAAGACAGACCCAACATGATCCTAGTGGCTCCCTTCTGGCTGAGACAACATTGGTTTTCCTTTCACCTGACGCTCAGTGAGGAGAGATTACACACCCTACCGCAGGAGATAGATCCCCTCAGCCAAGTTAAGGGATCTGTATTCTACCCCCACCAAGCCACCCTCAAGTTAGCTGCCTGGAGAATTGGGTTGTAACACCTTAGGATTCCATCCTATCCCAAGGATGTACTATTCATTCTAACTGAAGCAAGAAAGCCCAATACCAGGAAATCAAACCTGGTAAAATGAAAAAGATTTTCTGCTTGGTGTCAGAGCAATGACAATAACCCTGGTCAAGCAGGCATCAGCTCAGTCTTGCAGTACCTGTCAGGCCTGTTTAGACTAGGACTTTCCTATTCCAGCATTAAGGTACATGTATCTGCAGTACCAGTTTACCTGCACAGTGCTTTGCCTATCTTCTCACTCTTACATTAAACTTTTTTTGAAAGGGGTGATTACTTGAGACCACCCAGAAGGAAGCCCTTTCTTGATCTGTTAGAAAAACAAACCCCCACTTTGAACCTGCTGCCACTACCTCTCTAAAGGTGCTCACCTGGAAGATCACCTTCCTTATAGCTGTTGTATCAGATAGGAGAGTTTCTGGAGTACAAGCCCTCATGGGTAAAGAACCTTTGACTGTCTTCCACAAGGACAAGGTCACTCTCAGAACAAACCCATCCTTTATGCCTAATGTGGTATCAGAACTTACTCTAAACCAGGCTGTTCACCTACCAGTCTTCTACCCAAATCCACAGAACAGGGCAGAGGAAGTCTTCCACTTCCTGGATGTGCACAGGTAGATCAAGTACTATCTAGACAGGATAAGAAGCTCTAAAAGAGCAGAGCAATTGCTGTTGTCTTTTGCAGAGGGCAAACAGGGCAACCCATCTCAAAAGAAACCATCTCTAGATGCATTAAGTGCTCTTACTCACACCAGGGAAAGAAGTTACCTGGGAACATTAAAGCCCACTCCACCAGACATGGGGCAACTACCACTGCTTTCCTCAAAGGAGTTCCCACCTAGGTCATCCCAGAAGCAGTCAGATGGAACTCAGTGCTCAACTTTACAAAAACACTATAACCTAGACAAAGTCATCAAATCTAGAGCAGGTTTCGATACTGCTGTCCTGCAAAATCTTATTTCCTAAGGTCATACGGATGAACCCCCCCACCCAACTTTTAGCTTTGGGAGTCCTCCCGTTAATCAGTACTGCAACACTGACTATGAAGAACATAGTACACTTGTGTCTCAATCATGGAGGTAATGTGGGGAGATGGTGGTATGCTTTGCTTTCCATACAGTAAAGGAAAATGTATTCTTTACTTTCTTTTCAGAGAAATTGCTTAAACAAAAATTATATACATGCTGTCTTTTAAAATATGTATTATTATCTTTGTTTAGGCAATATATAAGCAGGTTAGCCAAATAACATAGACTTCAAACAGTGTCTCCCAAACACTTCTTCTTCTTCTTCTTTCAGCTTTTCCTGGTTAGGGGTCGCCACAGCGGAACTTCGGTCCGCTAATGATTGGCAGTCGATTTTTACGATGCCGAGGTGCCAGCCCGATGCCCAGCCTTCAACGAAGGCACGCCCATTCACGCATGTCTTTCGAATGCCACTCGACTGTGGGGAGGACATGCAGTCTCCACACAGAAGGCACTCCTTCAATTTCTTTTATTGCACGTACCCATAGAACATTACCTACTGCCAGAAGTCTATGGCAGGGAAAGCTAGCATACATCCTTAGCTAGCAAAAGCAATATGTACATAGTCTTACTATATTGTAGTTTTAAGGCACTTTTCACTTCCTTTGATTTGGTAGTGAAAGGACAAAGTTAATTGAATGTCACCATTGCTTTTGTCTCTTGGAATGTGTGGTGTAAGCAGTTTATCTTAAGGAGCCAGATATTTTCTAAAAATGTCCAAAGTTCATAGGATCATAGGATCTTAGGAGATTACTAGGCTATCGACCCTGAGATCATTTTAAGCCTTGCTGTTTCAACCCAATGTAATAACATAGAGGTACTAGTCAATACCCAAGATTGCATTCAGTGATGACTGCCATGTCAAGGAGAGTTGTGGGAACTATCCCCAGTAAGAATTTATGGTGCCTTATCCACTCATCCAGCTTCCTTTTGAACAGTGTTGTAGAGCTGCTCTGTTTCACATGAACTGGTAGCCTGTTTCAAAGATGCGGCAGTCACTGGGAGATAAATCTATCCCTCCTCCAGCATGTCCTATTTAAGTCACAGGCCATATTTAAATCCCTGGAATGAGTAGCCCTAGACCCATTTGATTTACAGATATGCCATAAGTTCATTTGTTTTGGGTCTTTGGTTGCTTTGTAGGCCAGGCATAAGTCTCCCCTAAGAAGTCTATATGATACAGAGTATAGTGACAGGGATTTTAATCAGTCAGTGTAAGGCACATGCAGGAGGCCCTTGATCTTCTTTGTTAGAAACCTCTGAGGTCTCTCTAATTGCTGTAGATGCTTAGTACGGTACATACCGAATGGGGCATTATACTCAATTATGGGCCAGATAAGTGCCGAGTATGGGGAGGTTATAATTTATTTTGCTCTCGAGGTGATGCCTTTACTGATCAAGTGAGCTATGTGGAAAGCTTTCCTTACAATGGTAGGCATGTTATGGCCGAAGTTAAGGTCATGGTCAACCTGTGATCCCAGGTCTCTTACTACTTCATGGGTACTTAAGATATTGTTATTGATTTGATAGTGTGAAGGGACATTGTTTGTGCTGAAGGGAATGATAATGATGCATTTCTTTGCATTCAGTTTGAGACTGTGACTAATACACCAGTCGTTAGTCTGTGAGACCATCCTGGAGTATGCTGACATCATTTGGGGATTCAATGATTGCACCTAATTTACAGTCGTCTGCAAACTTGGCCAGCCACAACCCTTTAGTTTTGACCTGAACTTGTGAGAGGCATATACTAAACAATAAGGGGCCCAGCACTGGCCCTTATGGTAACAGGTCTGCTGGTTGATGTGGAGTCACCCACTTTGATAGTGTGCCTTTGGTTGTGAGCCAGTTGGCAACCCATCTTACAACGAAGAGGTTTACATTCAATTTGCTAAGTTTATCGATAATGCTTGAATGTGGGATTGTGTTGAAAGCCTTTGCCAAATCGAGGCATGCTGTGTGCACAGATTCATCCTCATCAATGGCCTTGGTCACACTTGCAAAGAAATACACCAGATTTAACAGGCAGGATCTGCCCTTCACTAAGCTGAATTGGGTAGGATCCAGGGTTTGGAGGTCACCTATGTCTTTATTGATGAGGTCCATAATGATACGTTCCATGGCCTTATAGATGAGGCTGGTCAGGCTTATGGGTCTGTAATTCCTTGGGTTTGTTGCTAGGCCACATTTGTGGAGGGGAATAACTGTAGATGTTTTCCATTCTGCAGGAACAAGGCCTGTGGTCAGGCTATGATTGAAAAGAGTACTTAGTGGTGATGCTAATTCATGTTTTAGCCTGTTTAGAAGACAGCCTGGGATGTCATCTGGTCCCATAGAGGGCATGTTCTTTGCCTTGGACAGGGCTTTGAGGACCTGCTCTTCAGATATGTGAGGTGGGGAGGAAGTTTGGGGGAGGGTTTTTTGTAAGTTAGGAGAGAATAAGGGAGTGAAATTTTCACCAAACCTATCCGCTAGTAGGTTCGCTATCTCTGTGGGGTCAGTATGTGTGATACCATTGGCCACCAGTTCTGCACATGCTAGATTCCTACCCTTTAGGTTATGTACATAGCTGTAAAAGGCCTTATGGTTATCCTTTGCAGTACTTGCTAGATTTCTCTCAAAGGAGCTCTTGGAGGATTTGACAAGTTGTCTTATTTGCCTGTTAATGCTGAGGAATGTGGTTTTCCATTGTTGGGTCCTTATCTTTGTTTTCTTGGACAGCAACCTTTTGCATCATTTATTGTAGAGTTTGTTGATCCTGGAAATCCACCATGGCAGCTTGATTTTACTTGGGGCTCTGGCTTTGATTCTATCTGGTACAGTTGAGTTTATACACTTATGCAAGTGATTGTACAGGGCTTTAGTGTAAGCTTCAGTGTAATTACCATTTTCAGCTTGTGGGGGGCTTGGAATGCATTTACACCTTCACCTTGGAGGGTATACTTTGCCTTGGTGAAGATTTTTAGTCTGATTTCACCTTTTGTGAGTTCTGGTGATAGTGTCAGTTCGAAGGTGACTGATTTCTGGTCAGTTTTAACTAATGAAGATCCAACAGTTGCAGTAGTGCACCTGTTTGACATGTTGGTGAGGACCAAATCTAGAATGTTTGTTCCTCCTGTCAGGGTATGGACAATTTGCTCCAGAGCATTTGAATTTACAAAGTCAGGGAACCTTTGTGCTAGCAAGTTTAGACTAGAGTAGCTTTCCCAGTTGATGTTGGGATAATTGAAATCCCCCTTAACCAGTGTGTTCAGTAAAATTTGGATTGTCTTCAGTTTGGTCAAGTAGCCTTCTTTGGTGTTGTGACCCGTGGAGGGGGATCTATAACTGGCTAGGACTTGAATGGGGGTCTTACCCATGGTAACATGGACCTGGAGTAACTCCATGGAGTTGTCCAGTGTAACTAGATGTGAGGTGAATTTTTCTCTAATATAGATTGAAACACCACCTCCTTTGTTTTTCACAAGTTTATTTTGTGGTCTAAAGGTGTGGAAGGCATTGTAGCCTTGCTAGGCCTGTGTACTCTCTGAGGCCTTAAACAAGGTTTCTGTGACTGCACAGACATCTACATTTTCTAGTGATAGAAGTGCTTTCAGGGAGTGCAGCTTTCTGTTTAAGTTCCTAACATTTAGCAGCATGGCCCTTATTTTGTTTTGGTTGGTTAATTTCCCTTGGTAAAGTTGTTTTCGAGACTTTGCCTAAAAAGGCACTATGGGGGAGGCAAGAGTCTTTGCCAGCAGCCAAAAGCCTAAGGGTGCCAGGTGCAATACATGTCTGGCAAAGCAGCGAGGTTTATCGAACATGGCTTCCCAGGCAGACAGGAACCGGATCCGCTTGGAATGACATCAAAAACTAAGCCAATTATTGAAATCAATCATTTTTTTGTTTATTCTGCTGCATCATTCTAGGTGAGGGTAGTATGCTGCTCAAGGCTAGGGACATACCTGCTTGGGACAAATACTCAGAGATCTCGACCATGTCTCTGTTCATATAGTTCAGTGCAGTATGTCTCAGGTTATTCACGCAAACATGAACTATGACATAGTCAGAACAGTACTTGTTGCTTAGAGACCTGAGTGCATGTGTGATTTGGCGAATCTTGGACCAGACAGGCAGCTGACTGTGATTTTCTCCTTGTCCAGCCTGGTGAGTGGGACATCCATGTGTCTCACTATTGAATCTCCAATGACAAGAAAACATGTTTTTTGAATAGTATGCCTTATGGGCTTGGTGGGTGAGATACTGGTGTTGCTATGTGTCATGGGTGCGGTCAAGAGAACCTCCGCATATGTGGATTGATGTGTTTGATGTGTAATATGTGTATGAGTATTGGTATGTATATGAATATGTAGTGGTGGGTGAGTTGACACTCTTCTCCGTGTTACTGTTTTGAGTGAGAAAGAGCAAGAATTCTAGATTCTTAGTGTAAATACATCTCTCACACTCTGTACTAGACTGTTTTATTAGTGGAGAGTTGTCTGTGTATATGAGGCAATTGCTATACTGCCTTAAGAGACCCAAGTCAACAAGGTTGGCAGAAAAACAAGGGTAGTCCAAATGTCCATAATGATAGGTTGGAGACTGTTGTCACTAGGGGTGGCTTTTCAGAAACGATCACAGAGGAGCTCAGTGAATGGATATTTCTGCCTGGGTTTTAAGGGAAAATTTATTGAATTTAACTGTCCAGCTTTGGCACACAGTTGTGTGACAGTGCACGGTGCTGCGTGATGCGCAAAAGCAGAAACCTGCTCAGATGCAGTGCCTAAATACCAGAAATTAAAACTTGAAGAAAACGCTAACAAAATTCAAAAGGGCCAATGAAGATACTTATTCAAAGCCCTAGACCAGCTTTCCTTTACCAGTTAGATGCCAGTCAAACACAATTATCTCACAAATGTGCAGTTAGGCCCCTTCCAATCCATGATGGCCTGGAAAACGTGCTCAGAACAAACAAATCACTACATACAGTTCCAGAAGCAGCAGGCCTGGATCGGGACTATGCTACAGCTACTAGCTAGCCTAGTTTCAGTGGCAAACACTAGAGAATATTTAACACAGCAGAAAAATAACAGTGAGACACTGAAAAAACATTTAAAACAGCAGAAAATCAGCCAGAATACTCTAAAGAATGATTTTAAACAGTTAACAGATCAGTTAATTAAGTACTGCTTGGAGGGAAAACCAGAGCAGGCAGAACAGATAGCTTTAAAACAATGAAAATATACTAGTAAATACTTAAACTGTAGAAACATAAAAAAAAAAACTTGCTAAAAGTGAAACAGCAATAAATTTTGATTTTACAGGTACAGTGTAGCAGGTAACTGCAGTATAACTGTGTAGTTTAGTACACAGTAAATAAATATAATATAAAAGTAGGTGGCAAGCAATAATCCAGGTGCAATTAACCATAGGCAAGACTGCTGTGCAATTTGTAGCATGTTACAGGCCACCCTCTCAAACTCAGGAACCTCACATGGCCTTCCTGAAAACAATGGAGGGGATAAATGTATCTCCAAACACCATCATACTAGGTGACTTCAACTACCCTAATATAGACTGGGAACACTACTCAAGCCCAAACACTCTAGCCCAAAGGTTCCTGGAGTTCATAAACTCAAATGCCATGGAACAACTAGTCACCATCCCCACAAGAGGAGAAAACATACTTGATCTCATCATCACGAACATGGGATCACAATGTTCAACACCGAAGTATACCCCTCACTGGTGAGATCAGATCATAAACTAATCTCGCTGGAGGTCCTCATCCGCCCCCACCTGAAATAAAAAGACCACAGTGAAAAACTTCTCAAAAGCCGACTTCACATTTCTAAAACTAGTGTGGTCTCCTTTAAGGCCCCTGAGCCAGTGGTAAACATTACTCAAACCACTGAATCACTTACAAATGCCTTCTACCAGCACCTACAGGACTGCATGGATCAGGCAATCCCAAACAAAACTAAGACTCTTTGTACCAAAGGCAAGCGTCCAGTCTGGTGGACCCCAGCCATAAACAAGCTCTACAACAAAAGGAGGAAGCTACTACAAGATAGAGCAAAATCCTTGAAAGGTAAGACACCTTTGATCATTATAAGTAAAAAACTAAGAGCTCTCATAAAATCATCCAAGGCAAATTTTGAGAGAAAACCACCAAGGACTCAAAAGACAATCATAAGGCCTTCTTTAGCTATGTTAGAAACCTAGGAGGAAACTCCCAGATATGCTCAGAATTAGTTCAAAATGATGTGAAGATTACTGAACCTACACACATTGCCAACATACTGGCTGACAGGTTCAGTGCAAACTTCTCCCCTCCCCTAAAAGGAGAGATATCTATACCAGAGGATTGTAGCCCCCCAAACATCTCCAACGCCCAGGTGAGAACTGCTCTCTCCAAAGCAAAAAACACAGCATCCATGGGACCGGATGGTGTCCCCGGCTGTGTGCTCCATGAACTCAATGAGGAATTAAACCCGCAGTTAGGACAGCTGTTTAATCTTAGCCTCACCTCAGGATACGTACCCAAGGAGTGGCGCACGGCGACTGTGGTCCCACTTCACAAGGGCGGTGCCTCCACCGACCTTGGAAATTACCATCCCATTAGCTTGACAAGCCTTATCTGCAAAGCCATGGAGAGGATCATAATGGAACTCATAAATAAAGACATAGTGAACTTGCAGACCTTGGATCCAACCCAGTTTGGCTTTGTCAAAGGCAGATCATGCCTTTTAAACTTGGTTGACTTTTTGAGACAGTCACCAAGGCCATTGATGAGGGAAAGGCAGTCCATACAGCCTACCTTGACCTGGCAAAGGCCTTCGACACAATACCCCACTCAGGTATCATCGAAAAACTCATCAGCATGAATGTAAACCCATACATCACAAGATGGGTTGCAAACTGGCTAAGTGACAGAACCCACAGGGTCAGAGTTGCTGGAGCCATGTCAGACTCAAAGCCTGTCACAAGTGGTGTCCCACAGGGCTCAGTCCTGGGTCCACTCTTGTTCGGCATCTACTTTTCTGAAGTACAAGCAAACACAGGAGGGTTATGGCTGACAAAGTTTGCAGATGACTGCAAACTGGGCCATAGTCGAAACACATCTGACACAGATATCCTTCAGAAGGGTCTCACAGAAACGGATAACTGGTGCCAGAGCCATGGCCTAAAGTTAAATGCCAAGAAATGCATAGTCATACCCTTCGGGAAAAACAAGGTTACCCCTAGCTACCATATAGGTGGCAATCCACTGAGCACAGAAGAAGTCATCAGGGATCTGGGGACCCAGGTTGACAGTAGCCTTCGCTTGACACTCATGTTGCTAAAGTAGTTAGGAAAACTTTCTACATTGCCCACCTGATCATGAAGGGATTCACATCTAGATCAAGGGAGGTCATCGTCCGCCTGTACTCATCACTCATTAGACCTATGATTGAGTACAATGCCCCATTCGAATGTATCTGACCCGACACCTGCAGCAGCTGGAAAGGCCCCAAAGTTCCTCACCAAAAGGATAAAGGGTCTCAAAATATGTCTTATGCTGCCTGACTGAAAGAACTCCAGCTCTATTCAGTCTCATACCGCTTGCTCAGAGGTGACCTGTGCCTGACATATAAGGCCATGTCAAACCCTGATTTGATGAATATGCTTCACCTCAAAAAATCTAGATCCCTCAGAACCACAAGGGCGGGAGACTTAAACCTTGACACGGTTATTAATAGAACATGCTGGAGGGACAGATTCATAACCCAGAGACTGCCTATGCTGTGGAACAAAATCCCGGTACATGTGAGGCAGAGCACCTCGCTGGCCTTGTTCAAGAGGAATCTTGACCAATGGATGGGGGATCGCAGATATACCCCAGGGATTACTTCAGTGTCACTGCTTGACAGAGGCACAGCAAAATAATAGGCATAGTTTTATTCAAACTAAAGGGGTGGTGAAAGCCAAATAACTATGGGCTAGGCTTATAAATGCCCTTGGGCAGATAGCCTAGTATGAACCTATGAACCTATAAAAAAGTACAGCAACTAGTATAATAAGCAAAAAAAAAAAACAGATGCAGGGATGTAGTCAGAGTTATGTCACAAGGTAAGAGATTCCAACTTCTACCTATTGTGTTAGTGAATAGAGAAAACTTATGTTTTTTTGGAAGCTCAGAAGCCTCTAGTTGTCTAGTATCTCAGCTCAGAG
This sequence comes from Protopterus annectens, assembly GCF_019279795.1. Lineage (NCBI taxonomy): Eukaryota > Metazoa > Chordata > Ceratodontiformes > Protopteridae > Protopterus > Protopterus annectens. The sequence continues at coordinate 1,093,408,007 of NC_056730.1, read as the reverse complement.
TTGTGGTTGGTAGCCCACCTCATTTCTGCTTGGTACAAACAAGAAGAAACCTGCTCAGATGCAGGGCCTAAATAGCAGAAGCTAAAACTTAAAAAAAAAACTCTAACAAAATTCAAAAGGACCAATGGGGATGCTTATTCCAAGCCGTAGGCTGGCTTCTCTCTACCAGTTAGGTGCCAGTCAAACACAATTCTCTCACAAATGTGCAGATAGGCCCCTTCCAATCCAAGATGGCCTGCAAAATTGGTCAGAACAAACAAAGCACTACAAACAGTTCTAGAAGCAGCAGGCCTGGATCTGAACTATGCTTAGGGTTGCCACCTTTTCATATGTCCAAAGTGGAACATTTTTTGAAGACACATGAAATTTGCAGGACAAAACATATCCACATCCAGTGCAAAGGACAGAATTTCACTTTTTTTTTTCCAGAATAAAAGATTATTCTTGCAGTATTTGAGTTGGTTATGCTATTTCCTATAACATTTAGGTGTTTCTTGCATAAAATAACTGTTTTGTGCAACTACTAAAGTATACTTAGGAAATATTTTTTGCCCTAAAATCTCAGGACACTTGACATTTTTTACTTTATTTCACAGGACACAACTGCTCAAAGAGGGACTGTCCCTTACAAAGAGGGACAGGTGGTAACCCTAACTATGCTACAGCTACTAGCTACCCTAGTTTCAGTGGAAAACACTACAGAATATTTAATACAGCAGAAAAATAGCAATGAGACACTGAAAAAAAACATTTAAAACAGCAGAAAATCAGCCAGGAAGCTCTAAAGAATGATTTGAACAGTTGATAGATCAGTTAATTAAGTACTGCTTGGTGGGAAAACCAGAGCAGGCAGAACAGATAGCTTTAAAACAGTGAAAAATACTAGTAAATAATTGACAAACAGTGGAAACAACAAAAAAGCTTGCTAAACATTGAAAATTCAATTTTACAGTTAAGTCATAAAGAAGGAAAAAACAAAGCATCAAAAGCACATAATCAAAATATGATTTATTTACATTATTAAAAATCCATCAGTATATGTTTTGAATAGCTTGCCAGTTTGTGTTTTTATAAATGTGGCATAGATGGTATCAGAGCAATCTCTCACATTACTTAAGGAATCACACAGACTGAATGGAGAGATGATAAAATCAGTAAAAGGAGAGAAGTATTGCTGGAATTGAATTCATCCTCAAGGCTTGGTGAGTACCTTCACAAGATGGACCCTGTTTTTCACCAAATCTCACCAATGTGACACTGATATATAGACTGTATTTTATATAGCAAATATGGACAGAAGTAGGTTAAAAATAAAGAAGATAGCTGGTTGCACAAGTTCCGGAATACAAAGTGCCCAAATCCTGGTAGGTGCACTGGTACCAGGACTGGAAAAAAAGACAGTGTAGAATCCTCAAGACACAGAAATATTCCTACCATGGGGCTAGGCCAGGCCAAAGGGGGAGGATGGCTCCCTGTTGTTGAAGAAAGTAGCAGTCCACAAAAATCACAAAAATGATAGGCCAAAAAAGAGCCATACAGATGATAGATTGGACTACTGAGGATAAGAAAGAAATGATGTATTGTTACTATTACACAAGAAACCCAGAATTTCCAGGCAAAATATATACAAAAAGATTAAGAGAGAAATTAGAGTTAAGACAAATACTTCCACAAGAAAAACTGTCAGAAGCTTCAAATAAAAATTTGTATTCATTAATGCAACAGATCCATGAAAAACACTGTATAGACCAAGAAACACCATGCCCTTTGGAAAAAGAAGCAACTGAGGAAGTGTGAAAATTTAAAGAACTATATTTAGAGACATTTAAAGGGTATAAAAAAGGAATATGGACATGGGAAAGAATGAAAGATCTGGTATGGTGCAATCTTTCTGCAAAGGAGAAAGCCAAATTAATCAACACAAAAAAAGCCAGCCCCAAAGATATTCAAAGAGAAATCCAGGCAACGGTATGCAGATATGGACCATTTCACAATAAAAAATTAGATCACAAAGAGGGAATGCAGAAGAGAAGATTAGTCAAATAGAAGTTAAAAATAGAAGTGAAGTTCTGGAATATTTGCAAAGTGAAGGATTCAATGCAGAAAGTCTCACAGGTTATATCACAGCATGATGGAACAACTAGTCCCCAAAGTAAGGAAAAACAAGAGGAGCAGGAGACATCTGAAGAAGAAATATGGACATGGGAAAGAAAAAGAGATTTAATATGGTGTAATACCTATGCAAAGGAGAAAGCAAAACTCATTGATGCAAAAGAGCAGCACCAAAGATATTTGAAGAGAAATACAGGCAAAGACATCAGGATATGGACAATTTTACAATACAAAAAAAAAAGAAAGAAAATAAAGAGGAAAAGTAGAAAAGAGGATTAGTAATGGAGAAGTTAAAGAAATAGAAACTGAAGTTATGGATTACCTGCAAAGTGAAGGATTTAGTGCAGAAAATTTAACTCGGATAACAACACAACAGGAAATGATCTAAGAGAAGAGTTGCTTGATTTAATGTAGATGGCTAGATAGACCTATTAAGATCAATGAAAGAAATAGACTGCAGAAGGTCAATAAAACCCCAAAAGTTAGGAAGTTTGATAAACCAAATGAACACAGTAATTAGGACTGTCCATAGAGATTCATGCGCTATAACAGAAATAAATAGGATACATTATTGTGCAGCTAAATTAATAACAAAGAAGTCCTACCACAATAACACAGGGTAGTAAGGGAAAGGACAGTGAGAAATTGAATGCCATCATGGAAGTATCGAATAGAAAAAACTATAAAGCAGTTAAGACAAGAAGTGTCAGTGTTAGAAGACATTCTAGACGGTAGAAGACGGTTCTGAAGAAATCTGGCAATACCAGATGAAAGCGCTTAACCTGATATTAACCTGATCTTATTCGCATTTGTGTACTGGCTGTACTTTGGAATAAATTTGTGTTTTTAAAAGAAGAAACTATTGGCTCTCTATCTCGGGTCAAGGGGACCGTACCAGCTGTTTGTGGATTATTGGTAGTGTTAGAAGAGTATAGAAGAGGGAACAGATCAACAAAAATACTCAGAAAGCTAGACGTGATAAAAGCAATGCACAGTATTATAACAGATCAGGATTTATTGTGCACTATAGCAAATAAGCTAAAATATCAGCGCAGGTAGAAAAACATAGATGATACACAGATAGATATAAAGGAAAAGTACAAAAATAAGTGATTTATTGATGACCCAAAAAAGTTTTATAGAGAATTGGAAAACAAGATAAAAGGAATCGAAAGACCACCAAAAAAAGAAGAAATAGACACATTTTGGAATAATATTTATGAAGATCCTGGGAGAACATAACACAGATGCTAAATGGATAGATGAAGTAAAAGAAAGAATAAGAAGTTCTAATGTAAAGAATATGAAATGGGATGAAGTAACAGCCAGACAGATTGAAACAAAGTTAAGAAAAGCCTCTAAATGGAAAACTCCATGTCCAGATGTAGTACCTAACTTCTGGCTAAAAGTACTAACATCTTTGCACAAAGATTTAGCCATGAGTAAGAACTATTTGAGTATATGCGCACCCCTAACAGATACAGCCTGGCTAACAACAGGAAAAACAATGCTCCTACTGAAGAGCAAACTTGCAAGCTACCCTAAAAACTATAGACCAATAATTTGCCTTCCGAAGATGTATAAACTCTACACTAGAATTGATGCCTACAGAATTTATAGTCATTTAGAAGAAAACTCAGTTATGGCAATAGAACAAAATGGGAATAAAAGAAAGTCATATGGAACAAAGGATCTTTTGTTGTTAAATAAAGTCATAGTGGAGAACTGTAAAAAGAGGAAGAATCTGAGTATGGCATGGATAGATTACAAAAAAGCATAAGACAGTATCCCACATTGATGGATAAAACAGTGCTTAATGAAACAGTGACATACCACTTTGCAGTTAAGCCATGACAAAAGACAAATTATTATTCCTAGGATAAAAATTAAAAGGGGGATATTCCAGGGTGACTCTCTGTCACTGCTGCTTTTTTACCTTGCCTTTAGCTCATTAAGCTGTCTGCTTCACAGATTAGGTCATGGCTATAATTTGGCTCCCAGAAAGCAACAAACTGTAAAGACTTATCTTCTCTTTGTAGATTATTTAAAACTGTATAGCTCATCAGATGAGGAACTGAAAGCACAACTGCAACTAGTCAAAACTTTTTCAGATGATATAAGAATGTCATTTGGTCTTGAAAAATGTACAAAAGCAACCTTTAAAGCAGGAAAGCTGCAGCACCAAGAAAACATCAGTTTGGGACAAGAATATGATATAAAAGAACTTGAGCAAGAGGGAGTGTATAAATATTTGGGAACTGATGAAGGATCAAAAATAAAACATGAACAAATGCAAATAAAACTCAGTAAGGAATATTTTAGAAGACTTAAATTAATACTGAAAACAGTGTTGACATCTAGGAACAAAGTTCAAGCTATAAACCAATTTGCTCTTCCTGTCCTAACCTACAGTTTTGGAGAGATTGACTGGTTCCAAAAGGTGTTGGATAGATTAGACAGGAAAAGAAGGATGTTTCATGCTCATCAAATGATTTATAAAAATTAGTGCATACCAAGAGTATATATTCCCCATTCCGAAGGAGGTATGGGCCTCCTTGAAATTGATTATATGTATATATCTGCAATTGTTGGACTGCATAAATATCTGCTGACCTGACAAGACCCAAGCATAGTGAAAGTTTTGAAACATGAGGAGAATAAATCTAATATGACTTCCCTGCTTAGTCTAGCAGAAGCATATTGGTGTCAAACGGGAATGGAAATCAAACCAGAAGTAGATAAAAATCAGGCAGCAACTGAATGCACCAAAAAATAAACAAAAGAATATAAGGTGAAGGACCAGATGAGAAGGCAAGAAATGTGGAAAATGCACAAATATAGTTGCAAGTATAGAAAACAATGTAGTTGCAAATATAGAAAACCCCTGGAACAACCTCATGTTGATCAGGATTGAATGCAGGAATGGTTAAGGAGAGGCAAATTCCAAACAAAATATGAAAGGCTAATATTAGCATCCCAAGATAGTGGATTACATACACATTAGTTTACAAAGTCCATTGAACATGTGGGAGAAACAAACAAATATAGGTTTTGTAAAACAGAATTGGAAACAGTTGCACACCTTTTTGCTGGCTGTGACATACTAATGACAGAAGGACTGTAGACTGAATGGCATAATAATGTGGCAAGACTGTTGCGCAGTGGATTGTGCAAACATTATAATATTGAAGTGGCTGAAAACACTAGAAACAAGAGCTACAAAGCATAGTAGATCATAGGATCCTAGGAGGTTACTAGGCTATTGGCCCTGAGGCCCTTATAAGCCTAGCCAAGAGTTTAGCCCATGTTTAGACAAATCAGCACCTGATGCCCCTGTCCAGCAGGGATATGGGTGGAATCCCAGAGGTATATTTTCTGTTTCCCATCCAGTTATCCAGGTTGCACTTAAAAAGGGGTAAAGAGGTACTCTGCTTGATGTGGAGAGGGAGTCTATTCCATAGATGGGGGAGTCTCTGGGACACAAATCTGTCCCACCAACAAGTCTTGTTGATGTCACAGACCAGGTTGAGGTCACTCGTGTGGGTTACTCAAGTGGAGCTTGACTTGTGGATATGCAGCACTCCCATCAAGGTGGAGTCCGTGATCACCTAGTATGCCAGACAGAGGTCACCTCTGAGGAGTCTGTATGAAACTGAGTAGAGGGATAGGGCTTTTAGCCTGTCTGTGTATGGTAGATGTTTGAGGCCCTGGATTCTCCTGGTGAGGAACCTCTGTGGTCTCTCCAGCTGCTGCATGTGCTTTGTGTGGGATGCCAAAAGGGGCATTGTACTCAATAATGGGCCTTATAAGGGAAGAATACAGGGATGTTATGACCTCCTTGTCCCTGGATGAGATACCCTTACTTATGAGGTGGGCCATGTAGAAGGCTTTCCGTATAATGGAAGCAACATGGTGGTCAAAAGTCAGGTTGCTATCAACCTGGGTGCCCAAATCCCTCACAACTGATTGAGTATTTAGGACGTTGTTATTAATGTGATAATTTGTGGGGATCTTACTCTCCCCAAAAGGGATGATGAAGCATTTTTTGATATCCAGCTTGAGGCCATGTTTCTGGCACCAATCATTTGTTTGAGTGAGACCCTCTTGGAGGATGTCCACATCACTAGGGGAATTGATGATAGCACCCAACTTGCAGTCATCTGCAAACTTGGTCAGCCATAGCCAACTGGTTTTGGCCTGCACCTCAGAAAAGTATATCTCAAATAACAGAGGCCCCAAGACCGAACCCTAAGGTGCACTGCTTGTTACAGGTCTACTGCTTGAGGTGGCTTCCCCTATTTTGATTATGTGGGTACTATCAGTGAGCCAGCTTGCTACCCATCTGGTAACATATGGAATGATGCCTAGCTGAGAGAGTTTATCTATTATGCCTTGGTGGGGAATGGTGTCAAAGGCTTTGGCCAGGTCAAGGTAGATGGTGTGCACCATCTTCCCCTTGTCCATGGCTTTGGTGACTGTCTCAAAGAAGTCGACCAAATTTAGCAGAAATGATCTTTCCTTGATTAAGCCAAACTGTGTGCTATTAAGTGTTTGGAGGTTGCCAATGTCCTTGTTAATGAGATCCATGATAATCCATTCCATGGCCTTGCAGATCAGGCTGATTAGGTTGATGGGTCTATAATTTCCTGGATCGGTGGACGTCCATCTTTGTGTAAAGGGATGACAATTGGCTGTCCTCCACTCAGCTAGGATGAATCCAGTACTCAAGCTTTGGTTGAATAGGGTGCCTAATGGTGCTGCAAGTTCCTGCCTGAGTTCATGTAGGATGCAGTCTGGGATGTTATCGGGTCCCATGGAGGCTGTATTTTTTGCCTTTGAAAGAGCAGTGATGACCTGTTCTCTAGATATAAGAGGAAGGAGGTAGGTACTGGGGATGTCCTGATTACTGATGGGACAGAGGGAAAATGTTTTCTCTGAATCTGTCAGCCAGCAAGTTTGCTATATCTATGGCATTTGTATATGCGGTGTCCTTGACCACCAGTTCTGAACAGATCTGAATGCTGCCTTTGAGGTTGCGGACATGTGTGAAGAAGGCCTTATGCTTGTCTCTAGTAGATGTGGCCAATTTGTACTCAAAGTTTGCACTGGAGGATTTCACTAGTGTTCTTATTTGCTTGTTCAGGCTAAGGAGACATTGCTTCCAATTGGGCACCTGGTCCTTCTTGGTCTTGGACAGCAATTTTTTCCTTTTGTTATAGAGTTTATTTATTGCAGATGTCCACCAGACAGGTTTACTCTTCCTTGTGGAGGATGATTTATTCCTGTCGGGTATTCCTGATTCCATGCAGCTATATAACTGCTTGTATAGTGCTTTGGTGTAGTTTTGGATATTGGTGCCAGTTCTTACAGAGGGAAAGGGGGCTGTGAAGCCATTTATACCATCCCTCAGGAGGCTGTAATGAGCTTTGGAGAAGTTTTTATGTCTGATCCTAGCGAGAGGGGGTTGGGGGAGATGGTGACTTCGAAAGTGACTGCTTTGTGGTTGGATCTTACCAGGGAAGATGATACTATAGGGATGCTGCAGTGGTTACTCATGTTGATTAATACCAGTTCCAAGATATTATCATCCCTTGTGGGGGTATCAACTAGCTGTTCCAAGGCATTTGCATTGACAAAAACAAGGAATCTCTGGGCATTTGTGTTCTCCCATGAGTAGTTCGTCCAGTCTATGTTTGGGAAGTTAAAGTCACCCAGGATCAGGGTAAAGGGTTGAATCTTGATAGATTGGAACAGGTCCAAATAGGCGGATTGCATCATGGAGTCAGATTTTGGGGGTTTAGCTAGCTATGATATTTGAAGGGGTCTTTCTTGTCTTAAACTGCTGCACCTGGTTTACTGCAAGTATCATGCTGTTGACCAGCCTGAGGTGTATATTGTATTTGTTGTATTGAAACTCCATCTCCTTTGGCTTTACTGCCCCTGATCTCAGGGAATGGTGTATGTGGGAATGAGTAGGTGGGTAAGGCAGGGGTGCCAGGTGCCTGTTTTGAACCAGGTTTGGTTTTTGCACAGATGTCAGCATGCATGCAGTGAGTGATTTGCAGTGAGAGCTGGAGTGTGTTTTTCAGGTTTCTTTAATTTAGTGTTTGTTGAAATTTTTTTTTTTTGATTTTTTGTTGAAATTTTTGTTATTTTTTTTTTCACATGATCAAATGATGAAATGATGATGACAAGACTGGGACATAGAAGCAGTTCAAAAGATAGATGGAGAAAACCAGAACCAGATATGAAAAGAAGAGAAAAGTAGCATTGGTCACTGAAATTGCTACACCTAGTGACTACAGTGTCTTGCATACAGAGAAACACAAAGTCGTAAAATATCAGGATTTGCAGGCAGAAAAGAGAGCAATGTGGAAGAAAGATACCTAGGCAGTTCCAGTAGTAGTAGCAGCAACAGGTCTTATAAAAAAGAATCTACAATCGTATTTAGATATGTTACAGATACATGTAACTCCATACAAATTGCAGGAGGAGTCATTACTGGGCACATTGCAGGTGCTGCAAAGAGCACTTCTGGCTAACATCAAAGTTTGAAACAATACTAATTTCATGAACTTTAATCATACTCTTACTTAGGAATGAAGTCCATTCCCATCATGGTATTAGAAACCCACAAAACCTAGATAAATTAAAAAAGGCAGAAACCTAAATCACAGGATAAAGTAAATAAACTTAAAACTGATCAAGGTTACCTCCAGCTAAGGACACATGAGTAGGAGGTAATGTACCACTTACTGTATGAAGCAATCAAGAAGCAAAATAAAATTTTAGCACAACAATGACAGGCCACATGTTCAAACTGCGCACCAAAACACAGGACTCATTAGTGGGACGTGGCACAGCTACCTTCTACTCACTAGTGCCTTTTTTACTATAACAGACTGTGCTTGGGATCAGCCTTCTGAACTCCAATAAAAACTACTAGCACCCTATTTTCTGCTTGGAAAGGACTGCAGTATACCATCAGGGACTAACCTGCCTCCTTGCTCAGCTGACCATCCTCATTTCACTTCTGTGAAGCACATTTACAGCAAAATGGTGGGGTGTTTGGCAGCAGAGAAGAATGGAATAATAAGTCCTGTGAATAGTGATTCCCCTCCGTTCTTACTGTTCTTTGTGTATGGAATCACCAGCTGCTGTATCAGAACTAAAAAAATAAATGTGCCTTTAATGCTTAGGCTGACAGGTCATTTACTTAATTTACTAACCAGAATGACATTGTTGCTGATTCTAGGAGACCATGATTTGTATCACATAAATGGTTAACTACCCATGAGACTGGCTTGCCTAGGTTAGTTGCTGTACTCTATAGTATGCTGCAAAAGGAGCATGCAATGGAGAGGAAGAGGGTGCTGTCTAGTCATAAATCTGTTTTATGTTCTTTACCTCAGCTGCTGCCAGGCTGGGGTTCTTTACAGAAGGGTATAATTGATCTCCACTTGGTGAAAAGGTCTGCTGTCACTGCTCTGCTTTAGGACAATCTGGTTTGCATTGTCAGTATATCTTTGACCATTATTCAGGCAGAAAACAAGAGATGCTTAGATATATTTTGCCTGAACAAAAGGCACAATTCAATTAAAATGTATGTGTATGTATCTATATATATATATATATATATATATATATATATATATATATATCAATATCTATATATGGAACATGAGCATTAGGTGCACAGCTCAACCAGCATCAGCATCTCTTTCTACAAAACTGATGCTACATCACTGATCCCACTTACCATAATTGTAGATGTTTGAGTAGATCAGTGTTGCAGTACATACTCCCACCATCCAGGTCCTCTGTCTGATGACCATTTGTCTCACTTTTGCTGGGTGCAGGAGGTGGAGGAGTTTTTTTTTTTTCCTGTAGATAGTCCTTTTATCTTCATCCTCTCTCCCTCCTGTGTTTTTTTTTCCTCCTTCACACTTAAATTCAGACAACTGACTGGAGAGGTCATGCTATCCTTAGCCATTGGATTGCTCATTCACAGCTCAGAAAGACCTGAAGATGGCTCAGGTGGACATTCAGTCTTTGGTTGTCTGTTGGCTATGGATGGAGTAAAGAGTCTGGAAATCCGGCCGGTCATGGACTTCTGCATGGCCGGAAAACCCAAGAATCAATACTGCAACATTGATCTACTTGAAGATATGCAATTATGTTAAGTGGGATACAAATGTACTCTCTGTGTCTAAAGCTCCTACATGACAACTGGGTTTGGTTATGGTGATGTCACACCCCAGAGGGTGTGGTTCCAACCCTATGAGCCACAGATCTATACTTACATTCTTCATTTTGGTACTGGCATTTTGAAATATGGCAGCATCAGTGTAGGCATGAGGATGAGCTCCATTCTCATCTGACAAGGAGACCAAAATCATGATCTATCTCTTAAGGGAGTTGTACTTGGAGAAAAGTGAAGCATCAGTACACAGCACTGAATGGAAAAAAATGACATCTGGCAAGAGATGGGTGAGCAACTGTCATCCCTAACAGGGATCACCTGCTCTGGTCCTCAGTGGTGCCTCAGATATGATGGCCTACAGAGGTGTAGGCTTGACCAGCAGGCTGAGTAAGTAAACTAGGAGAAAGAGAGAAAGCCAGAG